>NC_090830.1:114708324-115008324 GCF_028021215.1 Eschrichtius robustus | reverse complement strand
TCCAGGAAATTTGGGGAGGCTTAGATCTTGCTGGGACTTGTGAAGGACCATAAGGATCCTGGCTCTTACTGAGTGAGATGAGAAGCTCCTGGAGGATTTTACTCGAGGACTTAAGTTTTCACACGGTGCTTCTGGTTACTGTGTCGAGAGAGGCACTGAGGAGACAGAAGTGAATTAGGATCCTGTTGTAATCATCCAGGTGAAACATGGTACGGGGTAGACCAGAGCAACAGCCGTGGACAGGAAAAGAAACATGATCTGAAGATATTTTGAAGGTAGAGTCAAGAAGATTTGCTGACAAATTGGATATAGGGCGTGAAGGAAAGAGGAGGGTCCAAAATGACCCTCAGAGTTCGGGACTAAGTAATTAGAAGCATAGAGTTGCCATCTTATGAGATGGAGACGGTAGGAGAAGGAGGTTGGGAGGAAAACTGAGAAGTTTAGCTTTGGACATTAAGTTTGAGATGCCTAAGAGAATTCAAGTGGAGAAGTCAAATAGCTGGATAAATGAGCCTGGAGTTCAGGGCAGAGAGTCTAGGCTAAAAAATATCAATTTGGGAGTTGTCAGTGATTAGACGGTATTTAAAGACATGAGACTAGGTTAGGTCACCAGGAGAGGGAGTGTGGATAGAGTAAGAGATAAGGACCGAAAGCTGGGGCGTTTCAGCACTGAGAGACCGGGGGATGAGGAGGGAAACCGGTATGTGCTTCAACCTCTCAGAATTGGCACAGTGAATGTCTGTGTCCTGTGCGAATACTCACCAAATGGCACTTACTACAGAGCAGTCTCTCAATAAGCAGATGAACAAGATGGCCTTCTGTTGAGGCCGGCAAGCCTTTCTCCCCAGATCCCCCTGTTTGCTCTGTGGGCTCCTGTGTACAGTGGCTACTGTGGCAGAGATGGAGGCTTTGCCTATGTTTGCCATGGACTTCCCCTCGCCAAGGCTGACATGAGCAACGTCACTGCAGTTCCCAACCTGCCAACCTCAGAAACCAGTGCTGAGCCTCAACATGGCACCTGGTGGCAAGTTGATTGCACTGTCCCCCGCCCATCACGTAGAGGAAGCAATTTCTTCTCCTTGGACTTGCTTTCCTTGCCTGCGGTAAATATGCTAGAATCAAAATCTTTCCATTTCAGAGTGCCTTATTCACCGTCATGATATCCCACACAACTGCTTCTAACAAAGAAACTCATTTCACAGCAAATCAAGTGTTGTCATGGGCATGTCCATGGAATTCACTGGTCTTCCCACAAACTACATCTGCCAGAAGCAGTTGACCTGGTACAATGATTGAATGGACTTTCAAAGATTCAATGACACAACTAGCTAGAAGCCAGCACTGCATGAGGTTGTGGTGCTGTTTTCTAGGATGTGGATTCGACTAGTAAATGGCCAAAATACAAAGGTCTGGGAATCAAGGGGCAAAAGTGGGAGTGCTCCTCTCATTATTCCTCGCAATAAGCCATCGCAGAGTATTTTCTTCACATCCACACAACTTTTGGCTCTGTTGATAAATCTTGGCTCCTAAGGAGAAAAAAACCTGTTCCATTGAACTGGAGGCTGAAACTAACACCCAGCTATTCTGAGCTTCACATGCTACCACTGAACCAACAGGAAACGAGGAGGCTACTTATGAATAGGGGATGGAGATGGACACTCAGAGTAGCTAAAAGGGCGGACTGTGCTGTCTGTTTCCTGCCTATGTATCATAGGTAACCAGGACCCTGAGAAGAGTATTTCTAAGACTCTCCTGTCATCTGGCTTCCAATTCTGCCAGTGGGGGTGGGGTCACTCGGGGGACATGTGGACAAAGGAAAAGCTACTCTCCTCACACTTTGTTGTTTTTGTTTTTGTTTTTTAAAGGAACTCCTTTATTTATTTATTTATTTATTTATTTATTTATTTATTTATTTATTTATTTATTTATTTATTTATTTATTTATTTATGGATGGCTGTGTTGGGTCTTCGTTTCTGTGCGAGGGCTTTCTCTAGTTGCGGCAAGCGGGGGCCACTCTTCATCGCGGTGCGCGGGCCTCTCACTATCGTGGCCTCTCTTGTTGCGGAGCACAGGCTCCAGAGGCGCAGGCTCAGTAGTTGTGGCTCACGGGCCCAGTTGCTCCACGGCATGTGGGATCTTCCCAGACCAGGGCTCGAACCCGTGTCCCCTGCATTGGCAGGCAGACTCTCAACCACTGCGCCACCAGGGAAGCCCTCACACTTTGTTTTTGGGTGACAAGACAACAGCAGCAACAGAGCCAGTGGTACCAACAGCAGTGGTGCTGGGTCTCAGTGACATGAAGGGCTCGTGCAGCTCAGCACAGCCCCAGGAATCTGGACGCGAGAGACCCTTGGCCTCTTGTACTTCTCTTCCTCCTCCTGGGCAGGGGGGTAACAGTTTCTGCAGTTACCAGATTTGAGCAACTATATTTTCTCTTTCTTGTTCCTCCAGCCTTGCTGGCACTCTTGTAAATCAATTCCTGCATGCAACATCTTTTCTTGAGAAATATCTAGAGTCAGGGATGCTCACTGACACAGAATGATCCGTGAGATTAGAGGAAATTCAGGAGAGCATGTGTTCTGGAAGCCAAGAAAAGGATGGGTTTCAAGGAGGAAGGAGTGATTGGCTGTGTGAAATGCTGCTGGCAGTTTGTGGACAAGAAAGATGAAGAATGGACCGTTGGATTTAGCTACTAGATGACTGCAGAGGCCTTCAAAATAACGAGTTGACTTAATTTCTGACGTTCACCCCTCTTCCATCCTTACACCAGAATGACCTTTCTAAAGCAGAGGCTGAATCCCGTTGCCTACTGCCAAACAATCTCTAGTGGCTTCAGGTCGCCTTTAAGATCAAATTCCTCAGCATAGCATAAAAGGTCTTTCTCAACCTGGCCCCAATTGACATTTTAACCCTCTTCTAGAGCCACTTTCCCAAAATAACATCTAAATTCTAGCCACACCAGAATACCCATGTTTCTCCTTGTTCCACGCTCCCATACTTTCACACAAGCTCTTTTCTCTCCTCTGAAAGCCCTTCTCCCACTCTCCACCTGAGGATCGCATTCTTTAAGGCCCAGCTCAAATACCATCAACACTCTGGTGTCTTACCTGTCCTCCAAGACAGAATGGGTCCCCCATAATCCATGCTCCCCTACCTTGTTGCACATACTTCCAAGTATGCTACTCCCTAGATTATACTATAATTTTCTATTTGCATATGTATCTCCACCATTTGGGGATGTGCTCCTTCAGGACAGGCCTCGTTTTTCTCATTATTATACAAGAGTATTATCACACTCTTCATCAACATGCTGCCTATTAACTAACAGAGATATGACACATTCGATGAACTGAAAGTGTTGCCATAGGCATTCAAAGGAGGAGAAGATGAGTCTGGGCTGGGGTGATCAAGATGTCCTCATAAAGGATGAGAGGCATAAGTAAGGTCATAAGAGATGGGTGGGGAATGGAAATTCCCAGCCCTCTTCTTTCTGGAGTATCTTATACAGTTTTTCAAGGGTATCTTTTTTTTAGGTAAATTAGGAAGAAAGAATTCAAAATGGGTATGAAAGAACTTCAAGAATGTCCACAAGAGGGTAAGATAAAGGGAACACACGGGCAGGGAGGGAAGATGGTGAAAGCAACCTTCTCGTATGACTGCATTGAGTTTTCAAGAGTTGGTATTCTCTAGGGACTTCTAGAGAGGACAAAGATATATACCTATACCTGATGGGATGTAGATTAAAGAAAACATTACAGCTACAGACAAAAGCATGACTTAAGTAATTTAGACAAGAGAAGAACAAACATAGAAAGGGCAGAGGTGGGGATGCTAATGGATGCTGAGCACCTACAAAGTGCCCAGCGCTGTGCTTGGTGCTCTATGTGCGTTACATAGGTAACGGGCATAGCCATGGTGAAGGGTAGATATCATTACCCACATTGTCCAGATGAGCAAACCGTCCAGGCCATGCAGCTAGGGAGAGGTAGGAGTCAGAACCCAAACACGGGCATGTCTGTTCGCCCATGATCCAAGGAAGGGATAAGAGATACAGAATTTAACAGGTATTAGTCAGCTCTATTTAAAATGGGGCCATTGTTAGGAAAGTACTTTGCAGAATGTGGTAGCTGAACGAGGCAAGTGGCAGACCAAGGAAATGAAAATGCAGTGTTGTTGAAACAAGGAGCTTGTGAAAAATGGCTGTTGAATAGTGGGAGGTTGTTCTGGTTTTGTGTAACGAGCCATTAAAAATGAATTAAAAATCCATTCACTCTCATTCCCTAAGGGACTCTGAAAATGAAAGAGACAGCCATCTCTTGGAAATGATTTAGGTAGCATGCAGCCCAGTAAGGGGGGGGGGGGTCAAATTAGCCCAGAATTCCCTGCCAGTGTCTGTACTACACGATGAGAGCTCACCAGAACCAGAGTTAATTAGCTCAAAGTATACCATTAACTAGGAGTCTGAGCTCATACCCTCCTATATGTCCATCATTCCTTCCATCCAACCACCACCAGCACCACCCTCATGAGGAGGCCAAGGGCAGAAACAGGTGTGAGCAGATGAAAGATGAAACCATGGCTCCAAAGCCACTAGTGTGAAGCTTCCAGAGATACTCATCAACACAGAGTAAAATACAAGCTATCTGTTACCTTGGTAATAGATCAAAAGCTCTAACCCAGACAGTCTTGGTGTGGAATCCAGGCTCTGCCACTTACTCTCTGTGTAACCGGAGGCAAGTGGCTAACCCTATGGACCCTCAGTGTCCTTATCTGGAAAATGAAACCAGTATCATTCCCTTCACTGGATTGTTGTGAGGATTAGGATTATGTGCCAGGCACATTCTCAGGTCTCGTCATATATTAGGTTCCTGCCATCCTGGTTTGTCTCTGAGCAAACCAGGTCATTTGCCCACCCAAGTAGGAAAACGCCATGTCCCAAGAGGGAGCACGTCACTTCTTTAGTGATGACAACTTGCAGCTCAGAAAATAAAAAGCAACCTCACAAGGTCTCTCACTGATGTAGAGACGAAAGCCTGGAGCACTCCCTGAGTGCTGGTGCTTGCTTTGTGTGGACGTGCATTGACAGCCTCAGCAATGGGAAGATCACAGGCTCACCAAGTCCATTTTGCCTGGTGTGCGATCCTACCCACCTGTCACTTTTCATTTCAGGGTCTGTCTCCACTGGACCTGCCTGTAGGCACGCATACTCCCCTTCCTTCCGCCACTCCTGTCAAGGGGCATCATTCCCTCTTAGGTCTCAGGAGCTGAAAGAGCTCTCAGCCAAACCATTGTAGCTGCGGAACCAAGTGGATTTTCGAGGGATAAGCAGATATCCCCAGATTGGAACTAGCTACCAGTGCAAGAGACCAAGAGCAGGGATTTGACTAGATTGTAAGATGCCTCCGGGCCACACAATGGTCTGTCCTATTTTTCACTACTATATCTTCAGCACCTGGGACAGTACCCAGCATGTCCCAGATTCCCTGTATACAAGGGTGGAGTGAATGACCTATCATCTAATCCCGTGATCGGGCATTTCTCACAACCTGTCTCCTATTCAACACTACAAATTACTACACAGTGTCTCTTATGGTCGATGCACCACGCTCAATGCTGTGGAGGATGGAGGGATGAAGGACACAATGTTCCTGACGCTTTCAGTGCAACCAGAGAGATACACATTTATACGACTACCTTCAGTGAAAGCTGGAATCACTCTGACTTATACCAGGTTGTAAGTCATTCCACCTATTGTCTCACGGGAATCTCACAGTAACCCAGCAAGGTTGACATATGATAGAAATGAGTGATTCCCTAACAGGGATGAAGTAGAGGATTACTTTCCATGAAAATTTTTATAAGAGGTACTATCTGAACTGGCTTATTTTTAGTAGGTGAAGAAGGCAACGACCTTTTCAGGCTAAGGATGCAGCATGAGAAGACACAATTAGGTTGAAATTGCCTGTCATGTTCCAGGCCTGGGGGTGCTGGGGTCTGCAGAGCTTAGAGCTCCAGGTACATGGAGAAGGAGATGGAGACCCGGGCTGGGGTAAGACAATGATGATTTTAACTACTAGGTATGTAAGTTTCTATTGCTGATGTAACAGATTACTACAAATAAAGTGGCTTAAAACAACACAAATGTATTATCTTACAGCTTTGGAGATCAGAAGTCCAAAATGGGTTTCAATGGCTAAAATCAAGGTGTCAGCAAGGCTATATTCCTACATTCCTCCTGGAGGCTCTAGGGGAGGATCCGTTTCTTGCCTTTTCCAGCTTCTAGAGGCTGCATGCATTCCTTGGCTCCTGGTCCCCTTCCATCTTCAACGCCAGCAATGATAGGTTGAGTCTCACACTGCATCACTCTGACTCTTCTTCCTCCCTCTTTCCCATTTAAGGATCCTTCTCATTACACTGGACCCAGCCAGATAACCCAAGATAATTACTTTATCTTACACTCAACTGATTACAACCTTATTTCCATCTACTATCTTATCTCCCCTTTTCTATGTAATCTAACATATTCACAGGTTCCAGGGATTAGGACATGGACATCTTTTGTGAGGACACTATTCTGCCCAGCACATCAGGTTAAAGAGTTTCAACTCTACTCAGTAAATAGCATAGAAATGTCTACTGTGCTTGAGCAGGTGAATAATCAGTTGGCACCTGCATTTTGGAAACAAAACTGTCAGGGGTATGAAGGGTGAATCAGTGAAGATGAAAAACAGGGAGTCTGGTGAGAAGGATATTACAACAGTCCCAATATAAGAGATAAGAGATCTGAACTAAGACAATGGTCGTAGAGAAGGAAAGAAAGAAGTGGGGGGGGGGGGAGGGGGAGGGAGCCCTACGAAAACTGTTGCTAAAAATTGCAAATAGTGTGTAACAGAAAAGCATGGAGTCAAAGATGCCTCTGAGGTTTCCAAGGAAGTTAATGTGCTTCATTTTAATTTGAAGGCTTGGGCTTGAAATTCAGCTCCAACACTCGCAGGAGGACCATCTCATATGTTCCCACAGTCTAACCCTCATTTCATGCCCCAGCTTGGTTGAATGGGTTTTCAAGTTATTTCCCTGCATCTATGCATCCTCCCATTGTTGGACACATGCTCATGGCCAAATTGCTGCTTCTGCCCCATCTTGTTCTTGCCCATTTGCCTAGGGGACTGAAGGGTCTGTCTGTTACTTCCTGCCCAACTGCCTGAACTTCTGAGAATCTTCTTCCCTCAATTAACATTTCCTGGCCTCATTCACATTTCCGGTTACCTCTTGAGCCTCTTTAGCACACTGCTTGCTTGGATCTCACCTGTGGGTTGCCCAGAGAATTTGACCATGGCAGCCGCATCCCAATACCAAACAGATGAAGGGCCATCCCATTCATGAGGTGGGAAGTGGGGAGGGGGTGTCAATTTTAGTCTCAAGCTCAAGCTCATGGACAAGCACTTGATCAAAACCCAGAGTTCTGAATCATAGAGTAAAAGGATCATCCACTCAAGCAAGAGAGTACTCATAAATCCCAGACATTAGAGGTAGAAAATATTTAGGGTATGTTCAGGGCCATGCCAGACCCAGAGAAGAATTGCTGGTCTTTTGCAGTTGCTAGCATTACTCTAGCAGCCAAACCAATATCCCCACTAGAAAGTTATCTGGATTGCCTAAAATAACATAAGCCTGGACTTTGTCTCCACGTAACTCCTTGGAAAGGAGAACCTCCAGTGGCTGATGGTGGATGATTTAAGAGCCCTCTCTCGTGTGGTCTAGGACATAATAACAAAGAACACATAATTTATTTGTATTGATTCACCAGCACACATTTGATCATATCTGCTTGTCCTTCCTCTGGCTAAGAATCCATGGCCATGGTCCCGAGAAACTGATCTTTCACAAAATATCTCTGTAAAAAATAAGTTCCTCACATATCTTAGCTTCAGCAAAAGAGTCAGGTCAGGGAGACTTGTCAAGGAAAAGGGGAAAGGGAGCCTGCAGCCTCCTTGTGTGTTGACCCTGGTCTAAACAATCTCCCTCCCACAGACAAGGTGTGCTTGGAAATTAAAGCTTCAGTTCTGGAACAGGGACTGTCAGATACAGAAACAGAAATTAGGGACAGATCAGATTCTTGTGCTAGAGGAATAAGGAGCACAGAGGAGCTGGCTGGATTCTGAGACAAAGAGAAGGAATACAAAATAAGGAGCAGAAACACGGCATAAAAGTGCCCAGGTGTTCAGCACTGCTTTCACTTAACCTTGAATGAAGGTTATTCATCCAAATAATCTTGTGCTGAGCATCTACTATGTATCTGGTTCTGCTCGAGAAGCTGGAAAAGGTTACACATAGTTTTTTTTCTCCAGAGACTCTCAACCTAATGGAAGGGGGAAAAGGCAAGTAAGCAAGTATTTTATTTAACGTGATTTCTAGTGTACTTACTGCACTAACTCAAAAATTTTGTGACTCATAATCCCATGGTGTAGTAGCTCCTCTCACTCCAGAATAAAGCAGAAAATCATGGGAAAAATAAAGAGAAATGGCTTTCCATTTTAACAAGGCTGATCAACTTGGGTGGGCACAAGGAACTTTAAACTTGATGTTGAATGTGTTGAATGGACGCCTAGAAGGAAGCCATTTGCTTTAAATTGCTGTATCCCATTGTAGGATTTCTTCCTTAGCCTATTTAGTTGTCCTCAGCGTTAATGAGATTGACTAGATAGCCCAAAAGAAACACAAGTCCTCCCCTCTGTCCCCAGCAACATGCATGTGTCCTTTTCTCCCTGCCAGCATCCACCGACCCACCCTTCAAGCACCAGCTCAAGCCCCATCCCCAGCAGAGACTTGCTCCTTACCCCAGTCCAAACTCATCTCTCCATTTATGGCCAACTTATTTCCCAGTATCTCCCATCCCACATGCTTATCTTACAGTTTGACCTTGACACCCCTCCTATTGAGTGGCAGATGGAGTTCATGTCCCTCCCTTTGAAAGCAGGCATATCTTTGTTATTATATTGACCAACAGTGCATAGGGGAAGTAGTGCCAAGTGACCTCCATGGTTAGCTGTGCACTCTTAGGATGGTTGCTCTCAAGGTGCCAGTGCCATGTGTGAGAATGCCCAAACCGTACCACAGTAGGGAAGACCACATGCAGGGGCCATAGTGTTTCGGCTCACAGCCCAATTGAGGACCCAGTGAAGAGTAAGCATCAGTCACCAGCTACGAGGGAAGACAGCTTCAGATGCCTTGCAGCCCCAGCTGTTGAGTCAGCCTCAGCTCTGACTCTTTCCAGCTGAGGTTTCAGACATGGTATACATAGTGCCCAGCCAAAATCCTCAACACACAGAATCATGAACATAATAAAATGTTTTCCTTTTGCACTGCTAAATTTTGGGGTGGTTTGTTATGCAGAACAAGTACCCAGGACACCACTCATAAAGCACGTGCAGCATTTAAGGCTTACAGTCTTTATGCACGTGGAATTATTTTTCTAATGACTTAATTTATGTAGATCTAATTTCCATAGATAGATGATTGTAAACTCCTTGAGAAAAGAGATTAAGAACCTATCAGACATCTTCCTACAGGTAGACTAAATACCACCTGTCCTAAAGAGTGTTTATCAAGAAACCACTCAGACCTGCCCCCTCCTTTTGGAACTCCACATCTCAAAGAGGGCACGATCATCCATTCGGTTGTCCAAGCCAACCTACTCTATCCTGCTATATTCCTCCCCACACCACATGCAAACCCACCCCGTTACTCTGCCCCTAATGTCCGTATCTCACCCTTCCATGCATGGCTACCACTCCTTCCCAAGTTCAAATTCTCATCCTTTCTCATGAGCTCTATTGCGTCTGCCTCCTTACTGGCCTCCCTGCCTCTAGTCGCACAAGTCCATCTTCCACAAGGGGCCAGGTTGCCTTCCTCACATGCAAATATGATCATGTCATTCCTCCAAATCCTCAGTGACTCCCTATTGCCTACAGGGTAGAATCTGAAGTGAGTGGCAAAGCACAAGGCCTTTCAACCCGGCCCCAGCCTAAGTCTCTAGGTCTCTATCCTCATTTCCGGTCACCAGCTCTTCACTTTGGGTTCTACTTTCTGTATTATTCATATGAACCACGGAACCGAGAAAACGATTTCAGTGACTTTTTTCAATTCTCTCCCAAAATGATACATAACCAGGGCACTCTGGCTTAATTTCTCTCTCTCCCTCTTTCTCTCAGTCCTCTTTCAGAACCCTGTCTAGGGTCTAGACCTGTGCTTTCCAATTACCACTACAGCCATTAGCTATGGGATTACTTAAATTTACTTAAATTTAAAAAATAAAAATTAAGTACAATTAGTATTAATAATTCAGTTCTTCAATCATGCTAGCCACATTTCAAGCACTCAACAGTCACAGGTGGGGGCTTCCCTGGCGGCACAGTGGTTAAGAATCCACCTGCCAGTGCAGGGGACACGGGTTCGAGCCCTGGTCCGGGACGATCCCACATGCTGCAGAGCAACTAAGCCCGTGCTCCACAACTACTGAGCCTGCGCTCTAGATCCCGTGAGCCACAACTACTGAGCCTGTGCTCTAGAGCCCGTGAGCCACAACTACTGAAGCCCGCACGCCTAGAGCCCATGCTCCGCAACAAGAGAAGCCACTGCAATGAGAAGCCTGTGCACCGCAACGAAGAGTAGCCCCCGCTCACCACAACTAGAGAAACCCCGTGTGCAGCAATGAAGACCCAATGCAGACAAAAATAAATAATAAAATAAAATAAATAAATTTAAAAAAAAAACAAAAACAGTCACAGGTGGCCAGTGGCCACCATACTGCAAAGAGTAGATTATAGAACACCTCCATCATTGCCCAAAGTTCTAGTGAACAGCGCTGGTCTAGAGATTCTCAGCTAAGAGTTGTTCTTCAAACATACTCTGTTCTCACTTGCCCCCTACTTTTTCCTCACCCAAATTACTGGTATGGTGAAGAGCTAGATTCCCCATGCTTCCCAGAATCCATGCCCTCTCCCCCTGGGAACAATGTCCCTCTGGGGAAGCAGTTCTCCCCATAATGAGCCATGTGGTTCAGGTGGCTTGGACCATGCATTGACCCATCCTCAGTCTAAGGAGTAGGCTCTATTTGGCCTAAGCCAATCATCCATCCCACCCCTATGGCACAGTGATCGGCTAAGGGAAAAAAACATGTTACCTAACTGGAGCCAATGAAAGCCAACATGAGTCTTGCTAGGGCTTCTGGGAAAGAGGACCATCCTCTTCCTCCCTCAGGAAACATCGTAACAAACCCAGTTCTTTTAATAATACAGAATAAAGAGATGAGTTATAGAATGGCTACAGCCGTTTTGCTATCTTGAAGGGAGTTCCTGAAGTTGCTGAAGGAAGACAAAGTGGAACCGAGGATGCAGCCAACATTGCACAGCCAGTAGCAATACTAAGGGAACCTAAGTCCTTGACAATATCATTTGAGCTGCTGGATCAAGCCTGATCTGATGAAGCTATTAACCTTTTACGTTCGATCAGCCAATAAATCCTCCTTTTGTTTCAGCCCATACATGTTCTTAACTGTTAAACTGGAAATACTACTCCCATCTTGTAAGCCTCAAATCAAAGTTATCTCCTCCATAAGGCCTACCAAGACTCTTCCAGACAGACTCTGTTACTCTTTCTTTTATATGTCCCTCCATGCATCCTAACATTACATCAATGTTTTACTGAATTGTAATACTGATATTTTATCTTCTTTCTACACTATGAAATATTTGAAAGCAAGTTTTGAGCCTCTCAATCTGTGTTATAAATAAACAAACTAACTAAAATAACTAGCTAACTAAACCCTAACATAACCCTACCTGATACATAATAGATTCTTAAAATATCTGTTAATAAGTAAATATTTATAGGATAAATAGTAGTCTATTGATAAATTTCAGTTAATAATAATGGTAGTAGGAACAGAACTCAACATTCACATCCATTAACACCTTTAATCCTCACAACAATCCTATGAAATGTAACTGCCATTATTGTCATTTCTTACAGGGATGAACCAGAGTCTTACAAAGATTAAATAACTAAGCAAAGTCCCACAACACATAAATGGCAGCGCCTGGTATATTCTTTCCTCTGAAAAATCTGGCTATTCCCTCCCAAAGTTTTATATTCCACCTCCTTCCTGAATAAGGGTGTCAATTAACTCAGCAGTATCAGCACCACTGAAGTTCCCATGGCAGCTTGGCATGTACTAGAACCTCTGCTGGAATCTCCTCAAGGCTAAGTTAAAAGTAAACCCAACAAAATCCTCAAGAGAGAACCACAGAGCCAACCTCAAGCCACTCTTTATTCCAAGCTCGGTGGTCAAGGAAGACACAGGAACCTGCAGGTCTGGTTCCACAGCTGTTCAAGCAAGCTCAGCTCTTCGGGAGTGAGGACCTGACACTCCTTCCACAGCCCCTGTCCGCCTCCCCGCTGTCCTGAAACCCGGGTCCACGCCCACGCTTTGCATCACACTTCACCCTCAGTTTCTTATTCCAGGCCACCTACCTGGCAGGGCTCAGGCTCTGGTTTTTCTTCTAAAACTGGAACTCTGACTCAAGAGAGTAGGTTCCGTGTGGGTAGGAGGTGACCTGGGGAAAGGGAAGGGACATGCCTGCTATCACTGTCCAGGACACTGAAGGGTCCAAGTGGAGAGTATGCGGCTCCACTCCAAGGAGAAGTTAACCCAGAATCATAGCAGAGGGGTCATTCAACCAGCTGGCATGTGTCCAATACCTAAAATGTGTCATGTGCTTCTCAGGCATTGTAGGCGTATGGGGGAGGGAGTCCACTGAGACAGGTGAGTGAGTAGGAGGCTGGGAGCGGGAGAATGTATGGGGGTGGGTCAGAGAGAAAGAGAGATGCAGATGCAGGTGTATATGTGTGTGTGTGTGTGTGTGTGCGCGTGCGCGTGTGTGTGTGTATGAGTTCCTGTGTACAACATATAATACGTAAGGACCTCTCTAAATGTGGCGCACGGACCACGTGAATCAGACTCATCTGAAGAACTTAAAAAAACACAGATTCTGGACCCCAGTCTTTATACACTGGGAGTGAGAACTCTGGGAGCTGGGACTGGCCATCTGCATTTTACAGGCCATGCCCATGGCCAGGGCCGCACGGGGCTGAGTCTTTCAGAAATAACAAACCTCCTCCAGGCTTGGGAGCAAAGGACATACACTGCCCCCGAAGACAGGGAGCTGGGTCCACAAAGGTGGGTGCAGAAGTGCTCACCGGAATCTGAGCAATGTGAAATCTTGGTTCCTGGGCTGAAGGCTCGGCTGCCCTGCAGCTCTGACAGCTGGGTGCCCTCTAGGGTTGACCTGTGCCCAGAGGTGGCCTTCCCTGGGCAACTACCTGGGAGCTGTAGGCTGTTACAAGGGCTCTGTTCCCACACAGACCTGGATTATCTGCGGGAGCCTCCAGAGGAGGCCAGAGGGCACGACTGCCTCTGGGGAAATTGGATTTGTTTCTAGAACTCCAGTAACTCAAGACAATCAAGAACTACATGAGCAGTCCTTCCAGAAGATACTGGGGCTCGGGGCCATGGGAAATACCAGAGTAGGGCCAAGGTGATGGGCGCCACACCGCCTCTTGTAATGACTCTCAGCGTTTATTCCCAGCCAACCCAGAACACGGAGGCTGAACCTCCCACCTTAACGGCCTTCATGCGTTTGAGATCTATGGTTCAGCCAGGAGCCTCCCTTTCTACATATGAGCCTCACCCAAATGCTCCAGTAGCCTCTAATTAATGCAGCTCTGAGCAGCGTGAGGTGCGGCACAAATAAGGCCCCACCCAAGGGTGGGACAGATGTGTCACACCAGATACCCAGTATGGCAGGATGCAGCCACGGGAGGCCTATAAGCCACCGCTGACAATACATTCCTGTGCTGCAGTGTGGACCCCCCCCCCCCGAGTAGAGCTCACCTCCACCAGGCAGCCAATGCCTGCACAGGCCCCCCTGGATGCTGAGGAGGATGGAGTTCTCAGGATTAAGTCCTAGGCTCTCCCACAGCCAGTCTAGAGGAGGTAAGCCCATCAGCACTACATAGCTGTACCCCAGCTCCTAAATCGGGGACTGGCACGAAAGAGGCATTCAACAAACAGGTGTTGGCTGAATGAAGGCAGGAGCAAAGTCACAGGTGGTTAATGAGCTCCTGGGATAGATTCTATTTAATGGAGAACAAATTATCCCAGAGACTAAATGTACAGTAGTCAAAGCCTAAATCACAGAAAGCAAATAGTCCTGGGTTCCAATCCCAGCACCACCACTTCCTGCATGTCCTTGGGCACGTTATTTAATCCCCAGAGCCTCCCTTTCTGCCTCTGCACAAAGGCATGTGGACCCCATAGGGCTGCCATGCAGAACAAAGAAGAAAACTCTCAAACCAGAACCCAGCATCCACCATATAGAAAGAAGTTGGGCAGTGTTAGTTGGCATTAGAATTAACTCCAGAAAGCCCCGGTTCTCTAAAAAGGCAGAGGAGAGAAGCTATTCCAGAGAAACCCTCCAAGTTCAGTGCTGTTCTCACTGTCATCCAGCAGAGGAAGCTCAGGCTCAGATAGGCTTAGAAACCTCCCCAGCTCACTCAGCACAGAGCCAAGATTCAAGTCCACGCAGGACCTCAAGGCCGTTGCTCTCTCCTCAACTCAACATGGTTTTTAAAAATCTCTGGTGGGTCTGGAAGGTGACCTGAGCAGAAGCCAGGTCCTGCCTGGCCCCATGGGTAGAGCTGAGAATCCACTAAGCTCACAAACTCCCTGCACTTGAGTGGACCTGGGATAGCTGTCATTTCTGTAATGTGAAAACATGCTGTCAGGGCAAGAGCAAATACAAGAACAAGAAAAACTACTAGCAAAGTAATAAAGCTTGGTTGTTTTTCCTTATATTGCAAAGGATAACCACTGTTGGTCCAAGACCAGAAGCCGTGCTTACAGGCACCAGAGAGAAACAGAGATGCCTGAAAGCAAAGAACAGGTGGGGTACAAGGGAAGAAAATCAAGTGCCCAGCAGACCATCTTCAGCAGGGTTCTAGAAAAGCACATTAACTCATTTCTGAAATGCTGGGATACCATTTGAATTAGTGAAAATTAATTTTGAAGTTATGAAGTGTAAGAATATTCTAAAGAAATGGATATCCTCATATCCTCTTGGGAATACTGTATGCTGGCCCAGGCCTGCCAGAGAGCATTCTTGCCAAATGACAAAGCTATTTATGCCCATAAACCTGCTAATTCCACTTTGGGTAATATACTCTTATATTCCAAGCAACTCATTCAAAAAGAAAAAAGCTAGTTGTATGGAAACGTTCATAACACTGCTCTCCGTCACAGGAAAACAAAAAACAAAAAACAATCAACCTAAATACCCAATAGCACAGACATATGCAAGCAATTAGTAGCATATTCTATGATGGATTCTACATTGTTACTACAAATTAAAAACTGAGGACTTCCCTGGTGGCACAGTGGTTGGGAATCCGCCTGCCAATGCAGGGGACACGGGTTCCAGCCCTGGTCCAGGAAGATCCCACATGCCACAGAGCAACGAAGCCCGTGCGTCACAACTACTGAGCCTGCGCTCTAGAGCCCACGGGCCACAACTACTGAGCCCGCATGCCACAACTACTGAAGCCGGCGGACCTAGAGCCCGTGCTCCGCAACAAGAGAAGCCACCGCAATGAGAAGCCCATGCACCGCAACGAAGAGTAGCCCCTGCTCGCCACAACTAGAGAAAGCCCGTACACAGCAACAAGACCCAATGCAGCCAAAAATAATAAATAAATAAATTTTTTAAAAAATAAAAACTGAAACTACATGGTCTATTTTAATACAGGGGGAAAATGTAGAAACATACTTAAGTTATAAATTAGACCAAAAAGCGTGTTCATGATTATAGCTATATGTAAATATGTATATCCACTGATAAGCTGGTGTTTGGTATTAATGACATTATATCTTATGAAGGTATATGCATAATGAAAAATTATTTTTGTTTTATGTATTGACTTCGCCTGAGACCTACCTAAAAAAATGTGTGTCTAATATGTAATTATGGAAATGCCAACATATTCTCCTTTATATATGGCCAGAAGTGACAATCAGACAGAATAACATTTTTAAACAGATAATTAGGATCAAGATGACTCTACTTTGAATCTCAATTTCAAATCTTTATTTATTTATAGTTAAGTGTGTCCAAGAATGTTATGCTCCAGGATCCCCAGTGACTGACTTCCCAATTGTTCTTTGCTACTATGGTTAGCTATTATTAATCCCTGTGGCTTAGCGGACCCACTAGCAATAATCAGGTACACATATCCTTCTTCTATTAGTACTGTTTGTCTGTCCTGCCTCCTCTTTCAGAATGCAAGCTTTTTGTGAATAAGGATTGTGTCTTCCCTCTTCTTCCAACAGTATCCACAGAGAGCATCTTATAAGTTCTCAGTCACAGACTGGAGCTCAATTAGGATTTGATGATGAAGAGAAAGAGAAAAGGAAGAATCATAATTATCAACTGTATTTACAAGCTATAATAATGCTGGGAGACTTAAAACTAGGAGCTAAGTACAAATAATCAACTTGCTGTGCTTTATTCTGGCACATCTTGAAGCAAATAAAATGTTCTCCATATCCATTAATTAATAAGTAGCATCTAGTATATGCCCTAGTGATAAATTAGACCCAATCTTGCCCTCCTCCAGAGTGTTTCACATTTAGTGAGTTACATACATGAACACACAACAGTAATCTAAAGAGAGTGTCTTTGATGGAGGTTATTTAGCAGGAAGATGCTGTCAGTGAACAGAGGAGGGCAGTCAGCTCAGGCTTCCAGGAGGAGGAGTAATACCTGGGTTGAGTCTTAGAGGATGATTAAGGAGAGGAAGATATGGAGAGAGGGGTTGGCAGAGGAATAGGATGAGGGCAGAATTCCAGGCAAAGGGAAGAATACCTGCAAAGGCAGAGGCATGATGATCAAGAACAAACAGATCTCAAACACAGGGTTTGAGTTAGAGGCAGCTGAGGCTGGGTCATCACAAAAGCCTGGTTTTTGAGGAGGGTCTCACTCAGTTATTTTGGGTAGTGTATGTCCTTAGAATGGGAAAGGAAGGCAGGAAGATGAGAGGGAAGGAATACAGCAAGGGCAAGTGACCCATCTCACTGCAGCTAGGGAGAGAGGTAACTTTCCGAATACCATTTCCAACATAAAAGGAAAGCAGAATCCACTTCCCCAAGACACTACAAAACTCAAAACACCACCACTCCCACTGCAGTGAGGAACCAGCAACTTGGAAGCTATTCAGACAAGAGAGATTCTAGTGGAGTGTTACATGATTAAGATGGCAGAGAACACATACTAATTTCCACCTGGTAATGCTGCAAAGTTACTCTGGAATAGAGTGAAAAAAAACATCTTGAGTTTTCCTAAACTACTTATAGAAACCAAGAAAGAAAAAAAATTGACTCCCCCAAATACACCTTATCAGTGAGACAACTGTTTTCCTGCCGGAAGAAACAGCTTTTAGAATTTCCAAAATGTTCATGACAATGATAGAAGAAAAATATCTTCTCAACAAACCCATCAAAATGCTGTTGTCCTGGTTACTAATTTTGCTTCAGAAATGAATTATTCATCTTTAATGAAATTTCTCCCAACCCAGAGCATCTTCAGAGGAATATTCTCATTTACGGCCATCAGCTCCACCCACGGAGAGAGACCAAGGGGTATAGAAAGGACCAGTGTACCCGACCCCGAAGAGAGGAAAGCCTCCCAACTCCTGGGATGTGTGATGTGCTCACACCCAATTTACCCTGGAAATGAGCTGATAAGGCCACAGAAATGGGATGCCTCAGGTTCAGTCATTTGATAAATATTAACGAAGCCTCTTCTATGTTCCAGCCACTGAGCCAGGTGTGTACAATAAGTATATGTACATATATATTATATGTACAATATATACATATATAATATATAGCACATGTATATACTATATATATATATATATATATATATATATATGTATGTATGTATTAGTACATAAAATACGCTATCCCTGTTAAAGAAATGAATATGTAACTACAAATTGTAAAGATGTTCTCTGAATCAGAGAATAGTAAAGAAGATATCTTTCACACTGGGGGGTCAGAAATATTCTTTCTAAATGGTGAATGAATCATGAGAAGCAGCTGGCCATCTGAAGAAGAAAAGAAGGAAAATCACTGCACTCACAGGGAACAGTGGTGAAGACCCTGAGGCTGAAAATACCTCGGAATAGGAACCCAAAAGAAAGTCAGTGAGGCTGGAGGGTGGCAGATAAATGTGAGATGGAGCTGGGAAGGTGGTGAAGCAGGCACGGGCCTTGTAGGACCCAGAAAAAGAAAACTATCCTAAGGATGATTTTGGAGCTAAAGACCAAGGATTGGTTTCTTGGAGTTAGAGGTAGAGGAAACCATGTTTCTATAGAAAAGAAAGAGACGGGCTCTTCTTTCTGTAGATACATACATACATACATACATACATACATACATACATACATACATACAATTCAGATACCCACCACCCACCTATTACACCCTCATCAACAAGGAAATGGACGTGGAACTGGCCCACACTTCCTCCAAATACTGCTCTGCTTATCCCCTCGGAGGCTCTGCCTGCTCCCCTTTTCCAGCTGATTCCCGGGGAGCATTGCAGCGTTGCCCTGTTACCCACTCACCCAGCCCCTGCCACAGACCACCCACTGGCCTGAGCTTCAGCTGGACCATCAAAGAGAGAAGTCTGGTTCCAACCAGAACAGACTTTGCTGGGGGCTGGGTCTCTCGGGTCCCTATGTTTCCCATCCCACTGCACTAGTACCACCTCACCACTCACTGGAGTATTTCAACATTGGATGTTGTTATTATTTAAGAAAACAAAGCTTTTATTTTTGGAATTGCAAGCTGGGAGTGCAGACAGAAAGTAGAAAGGAAATAATATTTTGAGTCAGGGACGTTTTGTTTGTTTGCTATTTTAACTGAAATAATATAACAAAATCTAGGTCAGAGCTTTTTCTACTATTTTGACTGAATCAGTAAAAGAACTGCTAGAGCAAATAAAATCCTGGAATAACTCTGGATGGGCCTAACTAGTCAGGGACTGAGCACCGGGCTATCTGCACCGGTTTCCTTTCTTTAACAGGTAAATGCTATCTTTGGAAGCAGGACAGCTCTCCAAGGGAAACTGGGAGTCTCCATCTACCCCTCACCCAATCCTTGAAGGTGTCACTGCCAGATTAATCCTTTCTGATGCACACCTCTTGGCAGGCAACTCCCTTGTTCTCAAGATATCAATGGCTTCTCTACCACCCAACTAAGGTCCAGAGCCCTTAGTTTAGAACGCAAGGCCCTCTGATATCCGGCTCCCCATCGCCTCCCTGCACCGCTCCCCAAATGAACCTCTGGTCTCCCACCTGACTCCCTACTTCCAAGGCTCTTCCCAGGAGATGCTGCGCTTCGGTCATGCCAGGCCTCCCTCCTCCCCATCCCATAAGGCTCAGCCTAACTCGCAGTCCCTCTCCAGGGCTCCAGTGACTAGGAGAGCAAGCACAGATCTAGGTGGATGCTGTGACTCCGCTTTTGAGCTGGGTGACCTCGGGCCAGTTACTGAACCCCCGTAAGCCTCAGTTTCTTCCTCTGCAGACCAAGCACGAGGCCCCCGCCTTTCCAGGCACTTGTGAGGAGTAAATGAGGCAAAGCACTATCTTTCCTTCATGCCTTATATCAAAATCTCTCTCTTCTCAGAAACCAACCTCAACTCCCCCAGGCAGACTCTTGCCTCTTACATACGAATCTGTTACTACAATCATCATGTTGGTAGTAACTGCAGGTCTGACCCCCGTGTTGCTGGGGTCTCTTTGACAACAGGCATTCTGGCTCTTCATCTTTGTATTCCCAGGAAATGAACAAATGAATGAATGTGTAAAACACCTGGCCCAGTTCCTAGGGCACAAAATATACCAATGCATATTTTCCCCTCCTATATGGTATCTTAATATGTTGTCTTGTGTTGTAACTATTGTGCCCACGTCTTATCTTTTTCACTGGATTTTAAGTTCCTTGGAGCTACGGGCATGCCTTAGTCACTTTTAAATTTACTTTTTAAGACGCAGACCTACTAGAGAATGGACTTGAGGACACGGGGAGGGGGAAGGGTAAGCTGGGACAAAGTGAGAGAGTGGCATGGACATATATACACTACCAAACGTAAAACCGATAGCTAGTGGGAAGCAGCTGCATAACACAGGGAGATCAGCTCGGTGCTTTGTGACCACCTAGAGGGGTGGGATAGGGAGGGTGAGAGGGAGGGAGACGCAAGAGGGAAGAGATACGGGGATATATGTATATGTATAGCTGATTTACTTTGTTATAAAGCAGAAACTAACACACCATTGTAAAGCAATTATACTCCAATAAAGATGTTAAAAAAACAAAAAACAAACAAACAAAATAAATAAATGAATTTACTTTTTAAACTTACATACAGGACAATTAACTTATTTTGGTATACAGTTCTATGAGTTTTGACAAATGCATAAAGTTGTGTAAGTACCTTAGACATTTTTATTCTCCCTGGGTACTTTATCTCTCTATAAATGTTTACTGAATAAATGAATGAATCACTGAATGATGGAAACAACGAACAAATGCTTGCTGGGAAAGTTTCCACAATAGCCACCCAGATAGGCTTTGAGTCAAAGAAAATTCAAAGAATGAGATTATAACTGCTATAGCATTTTTCTGCAAAGCAATTTCTCAGTATCTACTGGAAACCTTTAAAAAAATGCTTATACCCTCCAGCCCAGTATTTCCACTTCTAAGACTATAACCAGAGTAAATAATCATAGGCTCACAGTGATTTGGGCACCAGGAAGGACATAACAGTATTATTTATAGTAGCAAACCCTCCGAAACAACATATATACCCCACAATAGAGAAATGGTTAATTAAACGGTGATACTTCCATATGATAAGATAAAATCATATCTCCACATCCTTATTTTATAATACTGAATACAATGCGTCATTGTGTAGTGTCAAGTGTAAAATACAATCTATAAAACAGTATACATGATACTAACAAATGTTTTTAAAATATATATGTATATATGTATATTCTGCATAATGACAATGTTAAATTAAAATTTTTATACAAAGTATTAACCTAATTTTACAAAATTAATGTACATGTATGTTGATATAATCATCCGTGTGCGATACGTGATTTTTATTTCCTTCATATGTTTTCAGACTTCCAAATTTCTTACGATAGATACTCCTATTTCTTTTGTAATCAGAAGACAGTTATAAAAATAGAGATGAAAGTCTTTTATTTCTGCTTTAAAAAACTCATAACCTTTATTTCATCTCTAGATGATTCAGTGGTGGCTAAATTTTAACATTCAAGATGTAGCATATGGCTCTGCTTATAGGGGAACGTGTTTTCTGTCTGAAGCGTGTTCAGAAATAGCCCATCCCACTGGTGGGTGACACATTTCCTGCACACCTACGGGAAGCAGCCCCTGTCCCAGAAGGCTGAGGCTTCAACAGTGGTTACATCAGGAGGACGTCAGATAAAGGACACCGGGGAGACTCTGGGACGCACAGAGTAACTTCGCCTTCACCACTAACAGGACCACCACTTTCCTCAACCTCAAGTGCTGGGACTGTGCTTTATTCACTTCTGTATCCCAGCAGCCAGCAGACAAGCAGCCCCGCAAGAGATAACCGGATAACCCTTATTACGTCAGGATGGGCAAGACATGAGTGAGAGCTGGAAGGTGGAGAAGTGAGGATGTGCTCTGAACCTGTGAAGGAGCCCTGCTTTCTTGGAGAACACACGTGTGGCCAACTGCCTGCAGCAATGGCCCCAACTGTCACACCTCCCTGTACCCAGGTTCATTTCCAGTTGTAACTTGCAGCTTCTCCCACCAAGAGTCAGGGTCTGCTGCTCCGGCCTCTGCATCTGGGGTGGCTTGTGACTTGTCTTGCCCAACAAGAACATGGCAGAAGAAAGGCATTCCAGTCCTGGGCCCAGGCCTCCAGAGGCATCGCATGTTTCTACTTGCTCCTCTAGAACTTTGGCTAACCCCCATGAGAACACCCTGGGTTACCTGTCGCAGCATGAGACACGTGACCAGCCACCTGCCCAGGAGCAGAGCCACCCAGCTGACACAGGCATGACAGCAGATGCATGAGGAAGCCCGGCCAAGACCAGAACAGCTGACCAGCCCAACCTGTCAACTCAGAGAATCCTAAACCAATTAAATGTTCTCTTAAGCCACTAAGTGTTGGGAGATGAATGACAAATGGACTTTCATTTGAGATTTTAAATCTCTATTTGTATATCTTAAAGATATTGAAAACTCAACACACTTAAAAGTCAACTCACACTCTCTCTCCCAGAACCTCTAGGAGTCTGTGATTGTCATGACTATCCTTCCCATTACATGTGACAAAAATCTAGAAGTCATCCTCAAATCCTTCCTTGCCCTCCCCACATTCTTCTATATCCAATGCACCATTAAGTTCTGTTGATTTTGCCACCTAAATACTTCTCAAATCCATTTATTTCTCTCAGTCTTTATCACAAACACTTTTCCAAGTTACCATCAATCCATTTCTGCTCTATGACCTTTGACAAGTCACTTTACTTCTCTGAGCCTCTGTTGCCTTGACTGTAAAATGAAGATAATGCTAGTACCTGCTTCAGAGAGTTAGAGATAATGTATCTAGGTGCTTAACAGAGGATCTGGTATAAAGTAAGTGTTCAGTAAATGTTTATTTTCTTCAATAATACACCACGTGGTGCCCATTTAAGCTGGGCCTCAGTCTTTTCATCTACTGAGTGTTCCCACCATTTTGCTTATGTGAAGGCAACAGCAAACCATCTTCACCCATGCCTAATTCTCTCTCTTGCCTCCAGGCCTTTACAAATGCTTTTTCCTCCAACTGGAATGTCCTATCCCACCATCTGTTACAGGTGAACTCCTATTCATCCTTCAAAACCCAAGTCATACATAGATCACAGCAAGATCTTTTTTGACCCACCTTCTACAGTAATAGAAAGAAAAACAAAACTAAACAAATGGGACCTAATGAAACTTAAAAGTTTTTGCACAGCAAAGGAAACCATAAACAAGATGAAAAGACAACCCTTGGAATGGGAGAAAATATTTGCGAATGAATCAATGGACAAAGGATTAATCTCCAAAATATACAAACAGCTCATGCAGCTCAATATCAAAAAAAACAAAACAACCCAATCAAAAAATGGGCAGAAGACCTAAATAGACATTTCTCTGAAGAAGACATACAGATGGCCAAGAAGCACAATGAAAAGATGCTCAACATCACTAATTATTAGAGAAATGCAAATCAAAACTACAATGAGGTATCACCTCACACCAGTTAGAATGGGCATCATCAGAAAATCTACAAACAACAAATGCTGGAGAGGGTGTGGAGAAAAGGGAAACCTCTTGCACTGTTGGTGGGAATGTAAACTGATACAGCCACTATGGATAACAGTATGGAGGTTCCTTAAAAAACTGCAAAGAATTACCATATGACCCAGCAATCCCACTACTGGGCATATACCCAGAGAAAACCATAACTCAAAAAGACACATGAACCCCAATGTTCACTGTGGCACTATTTACAATAGCCAGGTCATGGAAGCAACCTAAATGCCCATGGACAGACGAATGGATAAAGAAGATGTGGTACATATATACAATGGAATATTACTCAGCCATAAAAAGGTACGAAATGGGGTTATTTGTAGAGACATGGATGGACCTAGAGACTGTCATACAGAGTGAAGTAAGTCAGAAAGAGGAAAACAAATATCATATATTACCACATATATGTGGAATCTAGAAAAATGGTACAGATGAACCTGTTTGCAAGGCAGAAATAGAGACACAGATGTAGAGAACAAATGTATGGACACCAAGGGGGGAAAGGAGAGGTGGGATGAGTTGGGAGATAGGGATTGACACATATACACTACTGTGTATAAAATAGATAACTAATGAGAACCTGCTGTATAGCACAGGGAACTCCACCTCGCTGTACAGTAGAAACTAACACAACACTGTAAAACAACTCTACCCCAATAAAAAAAGAAAACCTTATGTGAAATATATGTAAAAATTCCCATTTATCTCATGAGATTCCACACATTTCTTAAGAATAAATTCTTCCGAAATGAAAAAAAAACCCAAGTCATATTTTACCTCCATACTTTCCAGCTCTCCCTGAGCCCCCTGTACAGAGTTAGTCACTCCCTCCAATCAGTCCCTCTTATATGCTATCTCTGCATTCGATACATGCTTCCACTGAACTGCACATTATCATAACATTCATTTACACCCATCTTTACTTTACTGTTAGCTAGTTGAAGGCAGAGGCCATATCTTTACATCCTCATCACCTAAAATAGTGCCCAGCACACAGTATGTGCTAAGTAAATGCTTGATGAATGGATAAATAAATAAATGAACATCCACTCTCACACCCTCCACCACCTCACAAAAGCAGAACATACCCTGAATCAATAGAACCAACTTCTTCTGTCTTGGGTGTCTTAGTTTTTTCAGTGCCAAAGTAACTGGCACCCATGTGGAAAATATTTGCTGTCACTCTCCTACCCAGATTCCAAATTCCAGTTCAAAGCCAAGTGCCTGTCTCCCTGCCAGGGCAGCCCACAGCTTTGCTGAGAATGTTTCCCTCAGCTCTCCTCTGCGCATAACCTTAGCTATGTTATTTACTACCATGAACACCGTAATATGTATTTAAATATGCCATAAAGGTCAGACGACTGAGCCATACCCCATCCTGGGAATCCATTTCACACCATGGCAGAGTCAGGCCTCCCAGCACTCACTCAAACCCAGATTTGAAGGTAAATTATGAAGGCTTTTTTTTTTCTCATGTGAGGATGACCTCATCATGCACCATATTCTGTGGAGTAATAGCTATAAATCCTTCTGTTACATTCTGTTACAAGCTGAGAGAGCAGCAAGTGTTGGGAACCACAGAATGATTTTAACTTCTGGGCTGTCACCCTCATATTCAGAAAGTTCAGCTATAAAAATCAACCTCAAGTTTAAGAAGAAAATAAGGAGAGAAGAGTTGGAGAAAGCACACGGAGGACAGATGCTGCTTCCCCACCACCAACAACCGGAGATGCTCCAGATAACGTGATTCTGAAACTTTCATCTCCTGCCTCTTCCAGACTAGGCAGCTCTTTTTTGTCCTTGCCATGATGACTCCAGTTCCGTTCTCTTAAATTTAAAGGCTCAAAGAGCTCTTAGAGAAAACTATTAAATGACAGATACTTTCTCCACAGAAACATATATTTCACATAAAATTTTCTACTCAGTAGTAAGGCATTCATGGATTCCCTAAAGCCTCTCCATGGACCAAGAAACCCCAAAAAAGAATTTGTTCTACATTATCCCTCAGCTGAGACTGAAAGAATAAACAGTGGTAGGTTGAAGTCTCCAAACACAAAACAGAGCGACACACAACACACACACACACACACACACACACACTTTATGCAGGAAACTTAGTGAAAAGATTATTAGCGGGAGGTAGTTTCTTAAGAGCAACAGTCCAGAGTGTCTGAAAATGCTGCCTGCAAATGCACATCATAGGAGGTTTTCCCAGAGGCGTTCAGAATACAAGAAGAATAAAAGGTGTGGGATATAGGCTCTGTGGAACCTGGCTCTGCCCTAAAAGCTCCCAAGGTCTAGGGCGTTTTCTAGAGTTTGTCAACATCCAATGTGGAACGGGAAACCTAAGCTGGTCTCAACAGCTCCAAGCAAACCTTAACCCCTTAGTTCTCTTCCATTTGCTTTCATTACGAAAATCACAGCACACCAAAGACAATTTGGGGAAGAAAAAAAGGCATCCATAAGCACACTAGCCTCTTACTATTTCTATCCTTATGTTCTTTTCTGATTGGATGAAATGTACACCTTTGTAGAGACTTGTGATCAAGTACATATAACATGTGAGCTACTTTTTCATTTACGCCTAACCTATCATAAACCTATTCCCACTTTGCCCTAAAATCTTCATAATGATCATTATTGTTATCAGGGAACATACCTTATTATGTTTCCATTTTTTTAATGTGATTTTTTATGCATTTAGCATCTTTTCATCTTCAAACAAGTCCTTAGGATAAATTCCAAGGTGTGGTATTACTTAGTCAAAAGCCACGATCAATGTTGTAGCTTTGGGTACGTCCTACCATACTGCTTTCCAAAATAGTTGCTCTGATTTACAATGCCACCAGCAAGATTCCTCCAGTTTCACTGCCACTGAAGAGGGTTCTAGAGCTTGCAGCACCATTGGCCACATTTAGAGGCATCATGCAGCTATTACTTGAGGCTACTATTCATAATCCTACTCTTTTGCTCGTAACTAAGCTTCCCACCCCTCTATGCCTAGACTTCCCCTCCGGGCACGCAGAAAATTAACTCAGAGCAAACAGTCTAAAATGGTAGAAAGACCTAGTATGAGACTAAGTCATAAATACCGTGTTTAGATTCCTGACGCTGCTAACGACTAGCTTAGGAAGGATACTTGGCGTCTCTGTGCCTCAGTTCCCTCATCCGGAAGCTAAGGATAACTCGACCTACTTTACAGGAAGTTTAAACGTGGCAAAAATGTTCACAACATCTTTCCCAACCGCCACTCCCATTCCATGCCCTTTCTAATACAGGCTGAGGTCATCTGTAGCAAGACAAGCAGGGCATCTGAGATAGAGGTTCTTTTAAAAAGGTCTGAAATGTACTCATGAAAAAGAGAGAGGGGAAAAAAGGAAGAAAAGAATAAGTGGTGAGAGGGAAGAAGGACCAGGAGGAAGAGAAAGAAGTCTGTGCCAGGCTGGAGAGGGTGTGAAGAGGGGGACCCTGGGCTGCAGAGCGAAGAATGAAGGCCATGAGAAGGTTGGAGAGCGATGGGAATGGAGCACCAGCAAACAGGGAAGCAGATGGAAGAAGGGGCGCTGTGCTCACTCATTGTATCAGGTCCCTCCTTGGCGCTCCCTGCCCCCAATTCCACCCTACGGAAGGAAGTGACTGTGACTGGTCTCTGTCTTAGAGCCTTCCCAGCTCCCATCACCCCCTGCTCCCTGCTGCCTCCAAGAGAAGTCCTACCCCCCTAGGGTGACTCGTTAGCCCCACTTCAAAATTCCTGAAATGGACCACAACTCAGCTTCTGTATTAATGTCTTCTAGCCAAAACTACTGGGTTGGTCAAAAAGTTCGTTCGGGTTCTCTCTCAGAAGATCCTACAGAAAACCCGAACGAACTTTTTGGCCAGCCCAATACTTTGAAACAACATGGAACATTGGGATTTTCTGACTATCCCTTGCATTTTCCCCTTCTGAGCCTTTGCTCATGTTCCTTTTTTTTTTTTTTTTTTTTTTTAATGGCTGCTTTGGGTCTTCGTTGCTGCACGCGGGCTTTCTCTAGTTGCGGCGAGCAGGAGCTTCGCTGCAGTGCGTGGGCTTCTCGTTGCGGTGGCTTCTCTTGTTGCAGAGCATGGGCTGTAGGTGCACGGGCTTCAGTAGTTGTGGCACATGGGCTCCGTAGTTGTGGCTCGCAGGCTCTAGAGCACAGGCTTAGTAGTTGTGGCGCATGGGCTTAGCTGCTCCACGGCATGTGGGATCTTCCCGGACCAGGGCTCGAACCCGTGTCTTCTGCATTGGCAGGCGGATTCTTAACCACTGCACGACCAGGGGAGTCCCTCATGTTCCTTCTTGATATGGCTCCTCTTCCATGAAGCTTTCCCCAGATTTTCTCATTGGAATTACTCTCATCGTCCTCTGTGCTCTCAGGACAATTTTATTTCTACCTCTTCTATGATCAAGTCACATTCTGGTTGTATTAGGTCTGTGTGTACATGTCTCTTTCCTTGTAATCAAGGGTAAGAAACTGAAGTGCAGGGACCAAGGTTTGTAGCCCCCTGGTGACTCACACAGAGGAGGTACTCATTGGGTGGGCTTATCGGAAGACTGAATTAGTTCCACGCAGCACCCGAGAACCAGCTAAGGGTGACACTCAGCATTTGTCTCCCCCTCTTTGTCTACTTATCTAAACACTGCTTATCTGGATGTAATAAATCAGTGCACAAATGAATGAATGAAACTTCAGAGTGTCTAGAGTCAGGCCTTTCCTAAGGGACACGAGAAGCGCACACCTACCAGTCAGTCCATTTCTGGTAGAAATCAAGTAAGTTTGCCCAGTTCATATGATTTGGCCTCTATTCTGGTTTCAGGAAATGATATCAGTTGTTCAAATCTTACCCTATCTCTACCAGGACTTTGTTAATATCTGAAGATTGAATATCAACTTTTAAAATAAATGCATTACTATCCCACTTTCCGTGATGCAGCTCATGGAAAGGGAGTTACACTAAGCTGTAGACTACGTTGTTAATTATGTGACAATGGTAGAGTCACTTCCTCTGTTTTAACCTCTGTATCGACATCTGTATAATGCACATAAGCATGCCCACCCTGCCCACTTCCAGAGCTGTAAGTGTGTACAAAAATGATGTAAGTGAGGCCACCTTACAAAAGTATCAGGTACGAAACTGGAGGAAGGAAAACTAACATGCACTTTGAGCCCTTCCTACGAAGCAAGGACCATGAAAGAAACTTTCAACAGCATGTTTCATCCTCTCTACAGTCCATATTGCCAAGAGTTTATGTACATGAAGGGCGATTCTGAAAGAACTGAGTTCAAATCCTGATTCTGCCACTTAGCAGTTGTGTGGTCTTGGGCTAGGTCCCGTGACCTTTTATCACCTGTATCCTCATCTTTAAACTGAGAATGATGAAAATTCCTACCTTCCAGGTGCTTGTTAGAATCAAATGAGATGCTCCCTGTGGGGGCAGGAGGGAAGCCGTGGAAACTGTAAAGCACTAAGCAATTTCAAGGTATCATTACTAAAATAGCAGAACCCTTTACCCTAACAAGGTAACCAGATAACTGGAGGTAAATGGGTGATGTATACCCACCAACTTGGGAACTGACATCCCAAAGCAACTGCTTGGCATTGATCTGGGTCCTAGCGTTGGGTGGTAAACAATGACATAGTGGTTCTTTCTGTAGAGTTTAAAACAGGCTTTAGCTGGGAGTTAGAGAAGATCTCTGTGACAGCAGTAAATTTAGTCAAGGAGGGAGACCTTGGGCCCTGGAGGAGGCAGAGGACCCTCCAAAGTAGAGCTGGAGGAGAAGAGGATCAGGAAAAAAATACTGCCTTTCAAGGAATCCAGAAGCAAAAATGAGGTCGCTCACCTGCAGTAAGAGCTTGAGTGAGTAAATGAGCCTGGAGACTCACACAGGCACATAAATGCATTCCTTATAAACAGCGACCCAGAGACACCCAGGAAGGGAGAGAGGTGATACGGTAGAGGGAGAACAGTGCCAGTGATGGGTAATGCAGAGGATTATAAAAAGCGCTTACTGCAGAGGTTTTCAAAGATAATTTAGCCCAGGAAATCTTTCTTTAAAAGAAATTGATGTGAAAATCCACATGCATTTTAACTTGCATAAAACAAGTAAAATCAAGGTGAAGTAGTTGAGGAGAGGTTTGGAGCCTGAATGTTCAACCCCACAGCTTCTCTGTTCCCCTTTATGTAGCTTCTGAGAGGAATCTGAGGCCCCCTAAGGGATGTGACAGCAGAATTAGAAGGCCATTGCCTGAATAAGGAACGAGATCTGTAACTAAGGCTGCCAACGCGTTCCCCTTTCTTCCTTTTAGAACTGGAACCCCTCCTGCCACATTTTAGCCTTTATCCTGCTAGCAACTTCATTTCCCTGCTTGCCTTGCAGCTAGAGGTGATCATGAGACTAAGATTTTTTTTTTTTTTTCTTTTTTCTGCCAAGGGAACGAGAGCAGAAGTGATGTGTGCAATTTCTGAGTCACTTCCTTAAAAAGAAATGGACTGTTCTCTTCCTCACCACCACGTGGACATGACAGTAACTAGCTTCAACCACGTGGAAAAGACAAACTGAGAGGCCAGTAGAGCAACAAGATGGAAGGAGCCTGGGTCCCTAGATGATCTTGTGGAGCAGAGTCACCTCCTCTCCGTGGACCAACAACCAACACCTGGACGTGGGAGAGAGAAATCTCTTGTTTGAGCCTCAGCACTCTGGATATCATGGTACCAGATGCCTACAACCTAACTAACCAGGTCTGCAGGAGGGAAAGAGAAAGAGTGGGAAAAATTCAGCTTGCTGCCTCCTAAGCCCCTCCAAGACCTCCTCTGAGCACATGACTCCCGGCCCTAACACCAGAATGGTGACCTCTTTGACCGTCGGAAGTTGTCAGCAGCTTTGAATGGTAGCACATTCTGTTTATGCTCCATTTTTCAGGGAAAAGGATTCTGTAGATGCTCAATAGATCCCGACAGGATCCTTAGACCAGACTATGACAGCACAGAGTTGCTTTCCTCTCTTTGCTTTTGCTCAGGGCCTCAGAGCTGGAACTAGGATTTCACAGTCCTGCTCACTCTGCAAGTCCTAACACTGCTTCTTCCGGGCTAGTCCCAGGATGAGCCATTGCTTCCTGGGGGAAACCACAGCCTAGTATCTAGTTCTTTAAATTCCAAAGAGATCTATCAGCTCGGACTGAAAACTGCTATCTCAATTCAAAGAACTATTACAAGATGTTGAGAAACCCTATAAAGTTTTATCTCTGTTGAGGCTGTTTTTCACTTTTTCTTCTTTTCTATTTTCTCATCTTGGATGATTCAATTTTAAAATAGAGGCAGAATAAGGAGATTTTAGGTCCTCCATCCCCATCACCTGACAGGCTCACCATCTCTTGGCTTCAGGGATCCAGAATCTTTGTGAAACCATTGTTAAATGCTAGGTCATTACTGAAAATGATGATGTTGAGGTGTATAAAAGAAATGTAATACCTTGGAATATAAGAGTAATCACTACATCTAATTACCAAGAAGAATGATTCACCCAAATATTTTAAATGTCTTTAAATATAATAAAGTGAAAAGAGAGAATGTGAGCAATTGCTTAGTGAGCTGGCAATGGTAAGTAGATCTCAGAGAATACAATTCCCATTTTAGCATCAAAGAAGCCAGGATCTTTCAAAATCATTGTAAGTTGTATTCTTAACGGTGTTTAAACTTAAGACCGTCAGAAGTGGTAAAACTTTTGAATTTTTTAAGGGGATCTGAAGCTCACCCTTGCCATGTACCACAATGACTCTGTAAGCTTCTACATATCTGTAAATTCATGTACAATTTTGGGATTAGAACTAACTGAATCCCTCAATGCTTTAGTTCCTCCTTTCAGGCTCTGCTTCAAAATAGACATGACCAGATGGAAGTTCTAAAATGTAAAAATTAGGTTCACAACAGATTTGTATCTTACCCTCAAAGATTCCCTCTGTGCTGCAAGACAATACATAATTCATTAATTCACACACTCGTGTTTACGGCAGCGTGAGTGACAGCATAAAAGGGATATTCATGCCGACAGAGTCAGGGGTGATATTTTTCACCGTCAGAATTACATTAAAAGGTAGGCATTTTTACTTTCATTTTACAAATGAGGAAATTATGGTTTGAAAAGGTTAATTTTTCCAAGGTCAAAATCAAAGATCTGTCAGGTTGCAGAGCTTGTCCACTGCCCTACACTGTCTCCCTCCACGGGAGTAGGGAAAGTGGAGAAAGAATAACACAAGTTGCTGTGCCCTAACTGAAGCTTCATATGAGATAGGCCCTCTTAATTCCCCCATGGTTACAGATGAGGAAGTCTGGGAAGACAGGTTAAGTGACTTCCCAAGGTGACACCAACAAGTGGCCAAAATGGAATTTGAACCCAGGCCATCTGGCTGTGCCCCTCACCACTACATTAAAGCTGCCCTGATATGCTAAAGGAAGTGAAAAGACAGGAACGGGGGTGGGGGGGAAGAGGCAATAAAATAGTCACTAAGTTCTAAAATTAGGGGAAGGAGAAATCAGTCCTGGCTAGCTGAATCAGGGAATGCTTCACAGAAAAGGTGCTTTTTGAAACTAGAGGCATAAGGGGATGATTAGCCTAGCCATGAGGGGAACCAGGACTGAGGAAGGAAATTTATATGCTCCAGTTCTTTCAATGAGTAACTCGGTCTAACCCCAAAGACCATAGTTTACAGTCCCTCTTGGTTTTGTACATTCATTGGGTTTAGACAAATGTGTAATGACCTGCATCCGCCATTGTAGTGTCATACAGAATTCTTTCACTGCCCTAAAAATCTTTTGTTCTTCCCTCCTCTTTAACTCCGGGCAACTACTGATCTTTTTATTGTCTCTAGTTTTGCCTTTTCCAAACCGCCATACAGTTGGAATCATACAGTATGTAGTCTTTTCAGACTGGCGTTTTTCACTTAGTAATATGCATTTTAGTTTCCTCTATGTCTTTTCATTGCTTGGTAGTTCATTTCCTCTTAATGCCAAATAATATGCCATTGTATGGATGTACCACAGTTTGTTTCTCCATTTACCTCCTAAAGGACATCTTGGTTGCTTCCAAGTTTTGGCAATTATGAACAAAGCTGCTATAAACATCCATATGCAGGGTTTTGTGTGGACATATGTTTTGAACTCATTTGGTTAAATACCAAGAAGCATGATTGCTGGATCGTATGGTGAGAGTAGGTTTAGTTTTGTAAGAAGCTGCCAAACTGTTTTCCAAAGTGGCTGTACCACTTTGCACCCCCACCAGCCATGAATGAGAGTTCCAGTTGCTCCACATCCTCGCCAGCATTCGGTCTTGTCAGTGTTTTGGATTTCCGCCATACTCATAGGTGTGTAGCGGTGTCAAAGTTGCATTTTTAAAAAAAGCTTCCCTCTGATTCACATGCAGATGGCTCAAGGTTTTGAGAAATATGGAATTTATAGAAAAAGAAACCCTTACCATCTGCTTGCAGTTTCTTATATGAAGGTTACCAGGGCTGATACTCAACTGGTACTCACTGGTACAGTCACACCAGTTAAAATACTAACATACTTTCAGGCCCCTTAGTTAAAAAGCTATTGCTCCAAGCTCCCCATTTGTCCCACCATCCAGACATGCTGCTTAGACCTGCCAGCTTTTCTCACATCCTATACCTAAGTAACTAAGGTTTGGCATGAGAGGACCTCTAAGATCCCACTTCAGCTACAGCGAGGGTCCTTTCTGATTGGGCAGAGTCCAGTCCTTCCCTGGTTATTAAATATTTTGAATATCAACCATGGGATTGCCCCATGAGATTACGTACTGTTTCCCAAACTTTCCTGATGACTGTAAGCACCAGCTGAGCTTGTCAGAGAGATGATAAGGCCTGGCCCTCAGAAATGCTGATTCAATAGATCTGAGTTGAGGCCCAGGAACCTACCTGTGTATGTGGGTTTTCTGTTTTTCTTTCTTAAAAACATCCAAGATGATTTGTTTTTTGCAGTCTCCCAAGGTGATTCTTCTCTTTTGGGAGAGTTTTACAATTAAAAGTGGGGAGGGGCATAGTTCTACCCAGGCTAGAAAAAGGCAACTAAGTCCAAAATGCACGGTCCTTGGATGTAGAGACATCAGCTGGAGATATGTAATTCAAATCCTTGTCCCACCTTGCTTGCTGTGTGACTTTGGGCAATTAACTTTAACCTCTCTGAAGCTACAGTTTGATATAAAGACTAGGTGAAATAAATGCATGTGGCACATAGGAATTAGTCAAACGACTACAGCCAATAATGTAGATATGCAACACATTTACAGACTCTATTTTTTCAAAAAATAAGGCTTGATTCAGAGTTTTTTCAGAGCAGCAAAATTGGCCAAGGTTGGCTTAGCAAACCACTCGGTTCCATCAAACCAATGGCAAATGTGGCTCCTTTGATCTTATTTATTTGGTGGGCATCCAATCTACACCAATATTTGTTGTTTAAAAAAAAATGGGGAGAAAAATACTTTTAACTCCATTTTGAGTTAGAAAACATTTACCTCAATCATTGTCATTAGTCACTAAAGGTTTCATTTTATAGACCTCTTACCTAGGCTATTTATTCTTCTCTTTCTATTTTTTGCAGCAGCAAATATTCTTGGCCCAGCTTCTTGCTTCGTTCTAGACTGGGGAGAGAAAAAATGGGAAATGCCTCCTTTCAAGGAATTTTACCTCTTCTAAAAGCAGAATGATTCTTGGGAATCTCAGCCCATCCCATGTCATTAGGGATGGATGCCACCTTGTCATAAGTGCTAGGCTGCAAAGAGTAGAGAAATGGGCAGATAATGAAATTACTGAACACTCAAGGTGTCAGAGACTGACAGGCTGGGGCCATCCATCACCGATTATATGAGGCATTAACATGCTGCTTCCTTATCCAGGGACAAAGACAGCAACAAGAATAGTAAATAGTCTGGAGTGGATCTGCGCAAGAAACCAATAATTTAATGAACTGACAACCAGCCAATACCCTGAGAGGATGGCCTGCCTCTGCCCCTGAACTTGTTTTACACCCAGGCTCCTGCCCCTTGAATGATACAAAATGGAAATATTTCCTAAACTTCAATTCTACAGGCACCACCTTCTTTGCAAGCGACATCTGTGTAACACCTGTGCTAAATGTATTTCTTCAGATTGGCTCTTCTTTTTACTAAAATTAATTGAGTTGGAAATAAAACTTGGTATTACTACCAGAATGGAAAATCAGTATCACCTGCTATAAATGCAGAGTAATCATGAAAATAATTACAAAGCAGAGAAAACATGGCCATTAAAGTCTAGTCAATACCGTCCCCTGCTGTGGGCTCTGAGCCTGAAGCCTGCCCTTTCTTTGTTAAAATAGGAGATTATCAAGTGTTAGAAAGGTGTTAAAGACACACTAGCCCCAAACTGAGATTTTCTTCTTGATATCCTAAAGGGATTAAAAGCAAACTGAGAAAGGATTAATTATCTCACCAAATGAACCAATGTTACTTACTGCCACATCTATGTACTAGATGAACTCTTACAAGTCTCACACTTTGGGAAATACTGTTAAGAGCTTTGGCTACAGAAAGTATAGCACTGTCAGACTTTTCACAAAAACACAACAAACTATGGAAATCGCAGGCCCTACTAAATCCAAATCTGAGAAAACAACTGTGTTCCACCCTGGTGAAAGGTAGACAACTAATGGAATCCCCCTTCAAGGACTTTTCCATGAAACATCTTAGAAGTGAAGATCCAGTCCTCCTTTTGATCCCACAAAGAAGGTTCAGCCAATACCACACCACTGCTCAGGATGGTTCCCAGTCCAAAGCAGGGCCAGGTCTGGCTGTTGGCCTGGCTATCGGGCACATAATTCTCATTACAGATAAAACCGAAGTTGATAACTAGAGTCTTGAATCAGGAAGCCATGATCAAAGAGGGGTCACAGTGCAGCTAGGATTTGGAATTAGTCAAATCCAGAGTAATCAAATTCGTTTGCACCAAAGACTAAGCAGCACCACGGACAGCTCCTGACTGATAATACAGGATAACTGGAGTTATTCACTTCCCAGTAGAATTGGTCTTTTCTGACTCCCACCAAGTCTAAAATAGTGGTTCCAACAGGAGAGCTACTGGCCCTTAGGGGGCATTTTGAAAATTTGGTGGGGCAGGGCAATCCTGGATTTAGTGGACAGAGGCAGGAATGCTAATCATTCCATACTGTGTTGTACCATGGAAAATCATCTCACATCCTTGGGTAGAAAAACCACCACAAGACATTCTTGTGGGGAAGAACCTGTTTGTCATTAACCAAGCCTAGAGCCTAAATTCATTTTATCTATAAGCAGAAAATATTTTTGCACAGTACTAATAGACTGAATTTTCTAGGTATACAGCTACCATAGAGGTTGAGGGAAGACTGTCTTTTGTTTTATAAAGAACTTTACCAAATTATTCACCATTTTTTAAAAAATATCACATAATAAATGGAAACACCATTTACAATGTTTGAATTTCCAATACCACACACCTGTGTCAGTCTGCTTTTGTAACTATCTTACTCGGGGTAACTCTATGTACAGGAGAGTAAGCATCTGACGACTTCATTATACCTTCCAGCATAGTCACACCTTAGCATTCAGTGAAATACACACTGCTTTGTTATAAATTACTCTCCATTTATTTCTCCTTTATATTAGAGTTAGGGCATTATGTTGATTTTAATTGTGTTTGTAGGCAGGTTACATTTTCTCTGATTTTCATTTCAGTACTGTAAAGTGAGGATTTCAAAATATTTGTTACAAAAGGGGAAACTAGGTCTGATATGCCCGAGAATGTTGTTCTCAGACATCAGGCCCACTGTGGTGTGTCGTAATCATCTCCATATCCCCCACTGAGTCCATCGAGGGCCTTCCTTAGGGTAGAGAAAAGCAGGCTCCTAATCCTCTCTAAGCCTTATGTGGGTGTTGGGCTATGACATCCAGAAGGACAGTGTATTTGCCAGGGAATTCAACTCCAGCGAGGCCCCTCCTGTATCTCCTTGTTACCACAGCAGTCTCCTTGTCCTGATGGCAAAACCTGAATAAGATACGTAGGTATGCACTGTCTGCTGAAGTAACTTTCCAAATCTTTTCCTCTTCAACTATGCTGGATAATAATCAATGACCGGCCCCCAGCAGCCTCCTCTCTCTCCCTCTCTCTCTCTCTCTCTCTCTCTCACACACACACACACACACACACACACACACACAATCTGCCTTGACACCCCTCCTTGAACTTTTGTTTAAATCCTTCTGATGGGGCCTCTTTTGGTCAACTTCCCCTGGATTCCTGTAGCTTTTTCTCCTCTGGGCTCCTGAAGGACTCTCCACCCCATACCACAGGCATCTCTTCTGAGCCCCAGAGCTCCCTTTATCACTATTTATCTTTCCATCTACAGCAGCCACTTGGCTCTTTATCACTTTGGCTTCATGATAGAAAATGTCCCAACCATGAACCCTTGGAGGAAAACTGGCGTACTGGGGAATATCGCACGCTTCGCTCCAGAGAGCTGACGAGCAATACATGTGCAACGTTTCCCAAGCCAAAAACCTGGACACAAAATCTGACAAAACTATGGGTATGAAGTCTGACAACAGAACAAAGTATCTGGAATCGTGACTGTTGCAGAAATTCAGGGATGAATGATCCTGATAGGGAGGTCTTAGAAGTCTTCAGACGGAGCTGCATATTACTTTCCTATGGCCTGGAAACTGAGGCGAGACAAAGGCCCAGCCCTTGCATTTCTAACACTCTGTGGGCATCTTCTCCAGCTTTGTCATCACTGACCTGCCTCACTCCACCCCTTAAATTTTGGTCACTGCCAGAGTTCCACCTTCAACCCTCCCTCTCTCTCCACATTCTATTCCTGGGAAATTTAGTCAATTCTTACAGCTTCATTACCACCTAACTGCCAATGGATCCAGAAATTCCCTCTCCCATCCGGAACTCCCTCCTGATCTTCAGTCCTGTAAATCCAACTGCCTCCTAGAAAACTGCAGCCTTTTGAACTACTGGTACTTCAACCATAATATGTCAAAATCATACACGTCCTCCTTCCCTCCCCTCTGCTAAAGAAAATCCCTGTTCCTGTCTGTATTCCTGTCTGAGTTAATGGTGTCAGCAGGAACCTAAAAGCCATATTACTGATCTAATTCTTCCCTAAACTCATTCAATCATTGCTAAGTCCTAACGCTACCTTTGCAATGATAACTTGTTATCACATCCTCTGTGTTCCCACAATTTCCGTCCAGATTTTTACCATCTTTTACCTGGAATACTGTAATACCATGGACTTTAACTGATTCCTCTTCCTTCTCGCAGCCTCCCACCCACCTCCCAACCTTCTAACAAGGATGTCCTAATAAAATATATTGTCAGATCTCATACTTAGCTCCTCATCAAGCATTCAAAGGTCACCTGTGGTGCAGAATCCAAATTCCTAAACACAGCCCTCCATTACTGTTCCCTTTCAATCAGGAAGAAGTAGAAGCACTTGAGTCAGGCAGACCTGAGGCTGAATAACAGGTTCACAGATTACTGGCTCTGTGATCTTGGGCAAGAATGAGAGTGCAGACTCATTATTTTAATGACCTTAATTGTAGAGTCTGTGTTTATTGTACATAGAGTTCAACTCCCTATTCAGCCACTGTAGGTAAAAAAAAAATTCACCCATATGAGACGGGGTTATGTTATCTGACATTCAAGGTAACTCACTTCTAAAGTGATAGGAATCTCTTTTTCCTCAAAAATGGAGATAATAACAATGTTTATCACAAGTTTGTTGTGAGGATTAAAATGAGAAAAAATATAAGTAGATGTACATATATATTACATAATACATATGTTTATACATATACATGTTACATATATACACATATGCATTTCTATATAAACATATTTATAAATACATCATATATACACATATGTATACACATTTTATATACAAATATATTCCAGCACAAATTCCAGGGCTCCTCTCCTCATTTGCCCCAACATGATACTGATACAATGAAACTCCTTATTAAGAGATAAAACTTGGGAAATCAATGATCCAAAAATCATTCGGTCCCAAAGTAGGGACATAGCTACTGTGGAAGACCCAAGGAGCCCACAATCTACCTGAAGGTAGAAGAACTGAAAAAAAAAATGATAATGCACAACCTACAGAAATGTAGGAGTTTAGAGAAGGTAGGGTCATGTAAATCAGAGTCATTAAAAGTTTCATGAAGAAGGCTGCTTCTGAATAATCTTCTTTGGAAGGAAGTAATAAGTGTGAAGAAGAAGAACTGTAGCCATCTTGAAACCAAGAATATTTAGAAGTTCACTTTCCAAAGCAGGAAGTGTTGCAAAGACCATAGCATTAAACATCCACTGCATTTCTTCTAACTGCCAGGAAGAGCACAAATGCTATGAGCAATCCAAGGGGAATAAAATGCTCATTGCCTTCAAGGACCAAATGGTCTTAGGTAGTCATTAACATGCTTAACTAGTGAAGCAAAACAGAATGGGATGCAGTCAAAAAGAGGAACCAACCACGTGCCACAGAAGGATGAGACTATAGGTAGCGTCAAGCTGCACTGGATAAACAGGCAGCCCCAGGAGCGTGAGCTTGGAGGTCCCATCGTACGTTCTCCATCTTTTTCCCACCAAGCTCTATTGCCCAGGTAACTCGAACAGGATAGGTCCGTGATGTTTTAGGATAACTCTGCCTTTCTTGGTCCCTGAGTTTTTAATTCAGACCAGAACCACCCCCAAAACATGAGCTTCTCTTTGCAAAAAATGTAGACACTTGTCCAGGCTTCTCTCTACACTTATGACTCCGATCTCCGATCTATTCCCCCCACCTTCTTTCTGATTTGATTCCCAAACAGAAATCTAACAACTCTAGTCTCAGCAAAAGATTTTAATTACTGGCTTTGTTATGGAAAGAGGTGTGGAAAATATAAATATCTGTTGTGACCACAGCCACCAAAAGACTCCCAATTTGGAAAGATCTTCAGTTTTCCCAGAGTTTCAGAGAACTCCAGATGATCCATTAGGCATCAACAGAAGGGCTTATCTGCTTATGAATGAAGAGAGGGACTCAGGAGATGCTCTGGCGCCTGTGTGCCTGTGGCTGCTCCAGCTCCAGACCCTCTCAGAGCGGCATGGGCACCCCCTCTAAGTCTTGCTGTGTCACCCAAGCACAGCAGCCAGAGTTCAAAGTCTTAGACACCAACACTCTCATGCTCCAAGTTGAAGGCCAAAGGGGTGGCTTTAGAGTCAGTCCCCGAGGAGCCTGAGTTTCAACTGAATGAGGTGCCTTAATCAAAAAGAATGTTCACAAAATGGCCACTCTGTATACCGTGGATCACCACTGGGGGAGATCTCTCCTGAATGGTTTTGACCCTTAAACTCCTCTGAGCCTCTTTTAAGTCACCTGTTAAATGGAGACAATATCCTCCTGGCATAAAGGCAAGGGGCTGGATCAGATGGCTTCCTGAGGTATCTTCTAGTTCCAACTCACCTGCATAGCTACCAGGAAAAGGGAAGGCTGGAGTTTGACAAGGGACGGATTAAAGCTACGTTTGGATAGACATAGGTTTGTTTGCAGGGCTCTGAGTCCATATTGCTTCCAGGAGTCTACAAACATATGCAGAGCGACCAGTTAAAGAGCATCCACCTGCCCCAAGGCTCAGCCTTCTCACTCCACCACCAGCTTCCTCCTTGGTTCACGAAATCTTTTCTTAGCCTTTTTCAGACATACCTACCATTCCACTGGCCTTGCTTTGAATAGCTCATGCATGTTCTTTCTTTAGCTCTCAGTGCACCCTGAGTTGTATTCCCAACTTTGGAAGGCCAGGGCTACCTCCAGGCTCTCCCAGCCCTACTTATTCATCTATGAGATGACTGGCCAAGAGAATGATGCTGTTTGTAGACTATAAAATCAAGCAAGAAAAGAGTCTCCTGAGTTTCCATTTTTATGCAAACTACGAATGTCATCTTATGAAGGTCAAGTAGTCATGGACCTCAATTTCCTCATCCTTAAAACAGGGCAGAGAGGGTTGAGTCTCATTCACTCAACAGAGATTGCACATACACTGTGCAAAGAACCATACTTGATTCTCCTAAAGGTAAATGCCTTAGTGCTAAGACTGCATTTTGCTTGTGTAAGTATTCTCCCATTAGCACTGGGAGTGGTACATAATAAGCATTCAGTAAAATAGTTGCTAAAATGTTGATCACCAAGTCATAATCTCTGCCTTCAGAGATCTTATATAAACATGGACACAAATAACCACCATAAAAGGCAGAAAGTCAGCACTGAGAGAGACAAGTAGTGAAACAGAGTTATGTCCTAAGAGGGAAAGTTGTTTTCATCTGGAACATCAGGGAAGGCTTCAGGTAGGAAGTGGCATATAAGGCACTAAATGGGTAAACCATTAGACTGCAGAGATAGGGAAGGGCTGTGCCAACAAGGGAACAAGGTGGATCTTCCAAAGGTAATCAGTCTACCTGGGGATTAAAACTCAAGACCATAGATTTTTCTCTCCCTCCATCTTGAAAAGGATATCTATCCTTTTTTCTTTTCCTTTTCTCTGGACTTCTTTCCAGTATAGCTTATTTTCTGTTACCCTCTCCTACTTCCCCATCCATTGCAAACTCCTACCGAGAAGTCGTTTGTTCCTTTCTTTTTGTCCACCCTAAGTTAACGGGCTTCTGGCTAAACACTTGAATTTATGCACCCTACACATTGTCTTTTCAGCACTGTTTTCAGTAATTTATAGGAACTGCTGTCTGCTGCATTGTGTTATTTAGTACTGCGTATGGTTCTCGGATATAGTCTGCACACTGGTCTTCTGCAGGAGAGAGAAGCAGTGTTACATGGAACCTGGACGGGCTCTCGCACTCCTATTCTGGGGAAAAAGCTCCTGTACGGGTGAGTTGCCGAGGAGAGTTATGGCAGCGTTGGCACAGAATCCCCTGAGTCATGCCAAACCATTAAGAAGAGACAGCATAAGGGAGAAAGTCCTGAATTATCTGACAAAGTTGGCCACTGGGACAGCCAAGATTCCTACTAGCCAGAGGGAGACAGACAGAGGAAACATCGCCCCAAAAGTCACGCAGCCAGATATTCTTTACATGGAGGTGGCAGCAGAGGGCTCAGAGCAGGACAATCTAAAGTATTCACCTCCACTTACAGCTACACTTTCAAAGGGCAACCATTATTCCCTTAATGCTTATCAGGTTCTTATTCTGAATACATATTGCGCTAAGAATGATTTCATTTGTTAATTACATCTTCTCAGCCATTCCGTTCTAGTTTTCACTTTCCCTATCAGAGAAATACGCCCTGGGAAGAGAGCCTCCCAGTTGTGATGCTATAACCCAGTAACATACTGCATGATCTAGGTTTTTGAAGAACAGCCCAGGGCAAGATGTGTTCATCTCTGCCCTGAGTAAAAAGATGAATAAGTCTTCGCCCTCCAGGAATCGGGTGTCCAATACAAGAGACAAGATGCCTTTTCAATAACTTGGGGCAGAATTCACAGACAGGCAGAGGCAGGTTGCTTCCCGGCTATCTGGTCAACCTTCCTCTATCGACTCAACACCAAAACCCTGGAGGATGCTTTCTGACTAGAGAGGCTTCTATTGAATCTGTAGGGCCAGGCATGCCTGAAAGAGGAAGCTGAGACATCAGAGAAAGGTTTAGGAAAGGGACTATAGAATTTCCCAGGTCTTGAACAAGATACGACCTGCAGATTTTTTTCAAGCTGAATTTGATCCCAAAGGGGCATGCCATTCTGGTTGCCAAAGGCCTCACCACTTTTACCGCCTCCCACTTGGCCATTTCAAACATTTATATTACTTCTTTGACCCCTGATTCACAGCAAAGAAATTCTGAGAGCCCCCAAGAAACACACCATCCACCCCACCCCTGCGGAAGAATAGTAGGAAAGAAGAGGCAGTGAGCCCAGCTGGTGGAAACAAAGATGTCATTAGGAGGGATGTCTGAGCTTCTAATAAATGGCACAAAACAAATTAGTGTGGTATAAATGCAATTTATGTGGACCATAATGTACTCAATGCATCCGCATAAATGAAGGTAAAATCGTACCTCACCTGACAGGTTCTAGTTCTTACTTAGCATTAGAAGTGATAAATCCCACACAATAATGGGAGTTCCTGGAGACTCTTCATTTCTGGGTAGCGGTGGTTAGTCACACTCAAACCACAATTTGCTCATCCTTCCAAAAGCAAACCTTGCTAGGCATTATTAGATTTGAAAATCACTTTTTTAGCCTTAAGTGATTTTTGAGAAAGTAATACAAGCATATGGGAAAAAAAAAAAATCCAGAAGCACAAAAGGATTTTCTACAAACAGCTTTCCTGCCTCCCCTGTCTCTCAATCAAGTCCTTCCCTAGTGGCACATATTACTACAAATTTCTTGTGAGTCGCCTCAGAAATCACCCTTGTAGACGTAAGGTACATATTTAGAAATCACTCTTACTTTTATACAAATGGAAGCATGCTATATAAAATGCACTGCACTTTTTTCTTTAATTATACCATGGAGATCAGTCCTTATCAGTGTACGTAAATCTTCCTCACTCCTTTTAACAGCTGCATAGTATTCTATTTTATGGATGGACCATAATTAATTTAACCAGTTCCCAACTGATGGACATTATGGTTATTGTTCCAGTCTTCTGTTCCCACAATGCAGCAATAAATGGTCTTTTGGCTCCATTTTCATTTTCTTTCAACGCAGCTACTGCCCAATTCAATTTCCCCGCCTTCTTCACCCAGATTCAGGAGCCTAGCCTGAGAGACAGAACAGAGTCTCTGCGGAGCTGTGGTTCTCAGCAAAATGAAATAAAATAAAATCCTCCCTCCCTAGGGCCATCTGGAGGGAGTTGCTATGAGGAGAATCTGTAAGAATAATAAATCTCTCTTGACACAGGAGCTGGGAGGAGGCTGCCCAGGCCGCAGCGATGGGCTTCTCAGTTTGAGATGTCGACAGCTATACTGAAAGCACAAAATGGAGCCATATAAATCTGTAATTGTAACCCCCATTCTCACACGCAGAGAGCTGCCTGCTTGTAGCTGGTTCTCATTACCTGCCTACAACTGTAATTTCTGTGTGGTCTTTTTCCCTACCCTGCAGTGTGCTGGGGATTCAGAGCTGTGGTAGTGGTGCTGGGCATTTTGAAAAGGAGAATGAAAAGGTACCAATTATGGAAAAGTGATTTCTTCTTTTGAATCCAACTGCTATGGACTTCACTGTCCCTCTTCAGGTGAAACCATCACAACCTTGTGCAGAAACAGATTGTTTCTGGAAAAAGAAATCCCACCTGCCTATCCTGTAAGAGCGTCAGATGGCTGGGCTGGATTGTAGCTGAGCTCCAAGTACTCACCAGCTCAAACAGACAGACCAGCTCATCTTCCTACCAGGATGCCTAGAGTATGTGTCCGAGCCATACTAGCCAAACGACTAGCCAAAGAAGGAGGCTAGTTGTTTTATTGGATGCGTTACGGAGCCCAAACAATGAAGAAAACAGAGGTAACTGGCATAAACATGATTCACTGCAAAGGTGTTCATCATTCTGCAAAGTTCTCCCTCTACAGAGATTCCCACATCAGTGAGCTCCATCAATAAGGCTATGTGATCAGAAGAGACAGCCTTATCCCCTACCAAGTTCATTGATAGGCGCTGTAGAAGCTGTGGACCACAACAGGTGAGCCGATTCCTAAAACCCCAAGGTGGGGGCCCTGTGTCCTCCGTTCTTTGCCTATAACAACTATGGGAAGTCACCCAAGTGGCTTCAGCTCTGCAGAGGGCACTGAAAAGGGGAAATGGACAGTGCTGCCTTGGGACCCTGGAAGGTTCTGGGTGATTTCTTAAAGCGCTTCTCAGGTCAAACTTGAGTCCAGGATCAAGTGCCAGGCACCCAGCAGACCCTGCCGGACCCTACACACTTCTTCAATCCCAGCAGGTGGACCTTAGACCAGTGCCCTTTCTTACATCCTCTATTGTTGAGAGAAAGAAGAGTGGTTTTTCATCTTTGACTCCCCAGTAGTTGATATTTTGCTCCCCGGGAACAAAATGAACTTGCGCTGAATACATGAATGAATGAGTGAACGAATGCATGAGCTACTAACTCACTCTGTTAAATTATGATTCCCCAAGAACAACAGTTCTTTGAGGCAAGGAACTGAGGTGGTCCTTCCCTTGTACGCCCCAGTGAAGACGCTCAACGCAGAGCCGCAAAAGCAGCCACTGTCTCCAAGGAGTATCCTGAAAACTAGGAATGTCAAATTCTGAGTTCACAAACACAGACCACCATGCACCACGTCGAACCACATGCAATACTGTGTATATGCATCTGTATGCAATTTTCTGCAAGAAGTTCCTTTGCTTCCGTCAGATTCTCAAAGGGATCCATAGCCCCAAGGAGCTCACTGCTCACTGACTCACAGAATCAGAAAGCCTGAGAACTGGGGAGCAGGCTCTTCTGCCCTGATGTGGAGCAGGACGGAGCGGGGCAGGGGGCTGCGGGGGCGGCGTGGGGAGGCTGCAGGTGTGAGCTCTGCTGACTAACAAGCATCACTGCTCTGCTTTCTGGAAACAGATCAATCACTGGGACTTAAAGAATCTCAGTCCCAGGAACGCTCTTGTGCTTGACAGCAAGCACATTTTTTTCCACCAAGTCAACATCTCCAGAAGGAGCAGCCAAGCCCTGTCGATCCAAGAAAAAGAAAAGAGGCTTGGAGCAAGATTCAAAAACGTAAATAAATCACAGTCTGCAAGCTGGGAAAACAGGATCATCCTGTAACGGTGCTAAACCACTCGATTCTGGAGGACGAGAACAGGCGATGCGCCCTGTCAGCCCTGACCCCAGAAGCTCTGCAGGGAGAAGGTCCCTTTCATCCCTGCCCACACAGTGGGATCGGGGGCTCGAGGGAGCTGAGCGCTGCCCCTCTCGGGGCACGAAGGAGCGCTGGGCTCTGGATCCGTTCGGTAGTGTTAGGGAGATATCACCTGGTGCGTGTCCTTCCACATTGTCCAGAAAACACCCCTCATCATAAAAGGCCCTGCTGAGTACCTGATTTTATGGGACCTTGCACTGCATTTAAACAGACCTGGTTCCTGCCTAACTCCAGAACACTGTTTCTCATCCTCGGCCCTATTGACATTTGAGTCCGGAGAGTTCCTTGCTGCAGGTGGCTGTCCTGTGCATTTAGGATGTGTAGCGGCATCCCTGGCATTTGTTCAGTGGATGCCAGGAGCACGCTCCCCGTTAGTTGTAACAGCCCAAAACGTCTCCAGATTTTATCAAAAGCCCCCTGGAGAGCAAAACCACCCCCGGTGAGAACTAACGCTCCCACTGCGTCCTGGGGAACACCAGTTCTGAGGGATGTTAACAGCCATTGCTTAGAGGAAAACAGGCTACTCTGGTCAAACACTTTGGGAAACACTGGATTAAACAAAGATAAACCAGGACTCCTCCCTGATGGATTTCTCGGAGTCTGAAATAGATCAGGGTGCGTTGTGAGTCTCTAAGAGGGAACCATAATACCCAGCATTTTCCCAAAGGCATTTGGCGGAGGAATCCTTTTCTCAGAGCCTTTAGGATGAGTATTCCGGGAGATTTACTTTTAGAAACACTTCTGCAAGGCAAAATTGGAAATACACCTCTAAGGCAAACACATCCAAAGGAAGGGATGAAGAAGCTGAAGATGCCGGGAGCAGCCTATGCACACGCCACAACTTCCCGGGACACAGTTTATCTTAGAACCCCAGACTTAATCATTAGACATTCATTTTTGTTGAGAACGGGTTTAGATTCTCAGGCTTCAAAAGTCCCAAATATTTTGGAAGCTATTAAAACATCCTCAGCTAACACTTTATAAGCAGGGTAAGGTTATCAGAGAATTTCCCCATAGTGAGAGCTGGCTGGGTCCGATGGTCTGGGGAGAATGGGAAACCACAGAGGCACCTGGAGTAGAAACGAGAGTAACACAGGAAAGAAAGTAAGGAAAGAGGACATCGAAACAAACCTCTCTTAATTCACTACTCTGGCCAGGCCTGCCTCTGATGTTAATATTCACAACCTGCCCTTGTGGACTTTAAAAAGGTGGGAGACAGCAGGAAGGTTGTCTTGTAAGAGGGGTTAGAATTGTTCTCTGTAAAATAGATTTAAAGTAGTATTATTCTACTAAATAGACCTCATGGTAATTGCCACAGATGTCAAAGATCATACAAAATTAGAGCTAGAGAGGACCCTGAATCCTCTACTCCTATTGTTTTTTAAACTTGTTTATCTACAAAAGTCATTTACTCAAAGCCCAAAACATAAAACACAAAATCATAATGATTCTCTTTTAGTATGACTGGTGTCCCTGCCAACACTTAACCCCCACCTCAACCTTCTTTGCAGCCCCTGAGGAACCTTCCAGAAACCCCAAGCTGCTCAGAGCACCCTCTGAAACCCAGTCCCCCCATTTCACCGGCAGAGGAAACAGACGCAGACAGATGACCAGACTTGCCTGAGGTCCTAGCTTATGGGTAAGAGAGTCAGGAGAAGAAGCCAGGCTCACACCAGGCTCTTAGCTCAGCGCCCCTCCCATCTCCCCACGCGCTGAGTGTGTGCTAATCTGCAAGACAGCGAGCTGCCTTGGAATGGAGTGATCTCCTCGTCTCTGCAGGTATCCAAGAATAGGCTGATGACCACTTGTAAGGTCACTGCACTGATGAGAAAGATAAACTAGACATCTTTGCAGTCTCTCATTAAATTCTCACTAGCACTGAGACGTCCTCCCTGTCATTAGCGACAGGATGCTCAAGGGAAGCCTGTTCTAGAGAAGTGACACAGCCCCAGACAAACAGCCACCACGACCATTGCACATCCTGTCTGGTTCCCGAGCTTCTGCCTCCTCTTGATGGAAGCAGGCCAGCTGAAGTGAACAGTGTAGGGCTCAGCGTGGGTGAGCGACGGTAGACGGCGAGGTGACACATCCCGAAGCTAAGTCCAGGCTCAGTGCATATCAGGCAGAAATATGACAGTGACTGTCAGTCACAGGAAATATCATAAGGGAGGTTTAAAATAATAAAGCCGTCTCGGAACTGGTAATACAAATGATCCACGCACAGGATGGCAGATCCCGCTCCAGATTACTGACAGTGGAGGCATGTTTGTGAGTGCATGTGTGGGTCCACATACACCCGCACCCTACTCTACACGTCGGAACAAAACCGGCACTGTGTCTGCAAAACTCAATAACTGTATCCTCCTTCCATCTCATTTCCTTTTTCTGAAGAAGACTCTGCTGCACACATGATGGCAGAGAAATGGGACAGACCCAGAGAACCCAGGAAAGAGGGGCAGGAAGATCTGCCCTGACGGATGCCAAAACCCCACACAGCTATAAATGCCCAGCCTGGGCCTGATGATCAGCAGGAGGAAATGGGGGCACCCAACGGACCCCATGCATCATTTGCTGTTGCCTTTCCGGAAGGTGGGAAAGGACACCTGATATTTGGCAATGAGTGAGGCACAGTGACATAGCTAAAAGTTCTTCTTGGTTGCAGCTTTCTATTATTGTTTTGTTTGCTCTGTGTGTTTTTCTTCCTTTTTCCTTGGGGTGTGTGTGTGTGTGTGTGTGTGTGTGTGTGTGCGCGCGCACGCGCATGCGTGTGACTTCTGTGTTTTCTCCAGGAGTCATGGTGCCCTCCTCGCACAAAGGCTGGCAGGTGGCTCAAAGCCATGTCATCCAACAACCTCATGCCTCTGAAAGGCCCAGAATAAACCCAACCCCTCCTCATATGCTGCCTCTCTGCGAGGATCAAAGGAGGTGACTGAAGTGGAAGGACTCTGGAGCATAAGGCACTGTGATCGCATAGGACACAGGAATGTACACCGTTCTGTGGGGCAGGCAGCTGTGGTGGGCTGGAGCAAGTCCTGGCCTCAGCGTCACAAGGGGTTCGAACCCTAGCGCTTCCACTTACCAGCTGCGTGATACAAGCAAGCTGCTTAACTTCTCTGGGATGCACTTGAGCGTTGTGCAGATCACATGAGATATAAAGATGGGTACGAGCTATATAAAACACCCTGCAGATGTTAGATATCAGTATTACCACTACACCTGCCTATAGAGCTCTCTACCCTCTGTAATCCCCATCGATACTCATTTTCTGTCCAAAACACATCTAGATTGGTACAACAGTGCTCTCCATTTATTGCTACTAATAGTGGTATGCATTGCTAAGAGAACTACATAATGTATCTCCTAACAACTATATTACTCTCTGATATTAGGGAACAATATATTTCCTAGCAGCACTCGTACCAGTAATAGTAATAGTAGTCTATAGCTAGAATATTCTATAGTGTATTACTATTCTCTCCCTAAGAAGGCAGTGAGCTCCTAAGATCTTATTTGACACTTCTGTGTCCCCATAAGTTGAGGATCACCCAGCAGACACTCAGCAAATGTTTGATGATTGACAAAAGCCGCAGGTGACCCCTGGTTGATGCCATCTCAGCTGGCCACTGGCCTGGCCTCCCTCTAAACATAACCGTTTCAGAGCCTTAGTGCAGCACAGTCTAGCAGAGATCGTTCTCATCTCCCATCGCACCCAGAGATCCGGTTTCAAACCTCATTACCCCACAAAAGGAAAATGTGCTTTTGGATCAGACGCCCCTCCAGATCCAAACAGGGACAAAAATAAGAAGTGGGCTCCTCATCTAACAAAGCAGCTCCTTTGGAAAGAAGAGCAGCTACCGAGGGCTCATGCCTCTAGACCAAGCAGGCTCATTATGTCCCAAAGTCTGGACGAGGAGGCTTCACAAAGAAGGGTTCCGTGTGGGAAAGGGGTGAGGACTCCGAGGGTTGGGCCTAAGGTTTATTAATAACCTCCCTCTCCATCCCTCTTCCTCTTCTCCCTCTCATCTCAGGGTGACCTCCACAAGTCACACCATGACAGAACATTTATTATTATTATAATTACAGTGATCATATTGGTACATACGCTCACAGATGCCTCTGAATGTGTGACGTGCTAATTCTCCTGCATTTCCAATTCACAGCGTCCCGGAGTCAAAAATACTGCTCTATCAAACGACGCTCAGCTTTTTTTCTAATCTGCCTCTTTTCTCGGGGCAACTCTTTCCAATCCTGCGTGACGCAGCAGATCCTTTGCACCACGCCCACCCCCTCAGCCCCCAACCCCACCCCTGCCTCCGTCCTCCCTCCCACAGGCAAAGCTGCACTGTGCTTAAGGTTAATATGCCTGTCAAGACTTCCCCCGATGAACAACAGGTTAATGATGCGCACGTCTCCTTAAATAATTCATACTTCTAATAACCACGTTAGTCAGCACTTACACCGCCCATCAATTGACGCAGGGTAGTGCAGGCGGAGGCTGGGGAGAGTGGAGACTCACGTGGCAAAGACGGGAAATGAAGAGGGACCTCGCCTGCCATCCTCTCTAAGCAGAGTCACAGGGGAGACAGAAGCAGCTTCCAAACATGTTAAGCCAACAGCAGGAACCACTGTGCCATCTGGGAAAGGAGAGGGCAGGAGACCAGATGGAAGGCTCAGCATCTAAGGGTCAGAGGATCACTGGGCAAGAGAGAAGTTTTTTCCAAGATGCCACAATGTCTTCACAAGGCATCAAATGCACACCTCAGGGGCTGGCCACCTTCCCACTTCCTCCAGGGTGTTCCCCTGGATTAACAGTACCAGATGGGAAGGATCCTCTTATTCTCAACTGTTTCTCTCATATGTTTTCATTTGCTCCTTGATGCAAATCCCCCCCCCCCTTTTTCGGTTGTGTATGTGTCTCCTCTAACTGGTTAGACATCAGATGTCTGAACTCCCCTTTACCACTCAATTTCTACATTTGCAACAGCGTGGATGGACCTAGAGAGGAATGCTTAGTGAAATAAGTCAGGCAGAGAAAGACAAATACTCTATGTTATCACTTACATGTGGAATCTAAAACATAAAACAAATGAATGTATATAAGAAACAGACTTACAGAGAGAACAAACTGATGGTTACCAGCAGGGAGAGGGAAGGGGGAGGGGCAAGACAGGGATATGGGATTAAGAGATGCAAACTACTATGTATAAAATAAATAAGCAACAAGGATATATTGTAGAGCACAGAGAAATATAGTCCTTATCTGTAATAACTTTAAATGGAGTATAATCTATAAAAATATTGAATCACTATGTTGCACACCTGAAACTAATATAACATTGTAAATCAACTACAATTCAATAAAATTTTATTTTAATAAAAATGGGGTTTTTTTAAGAATTTCTGGATAGGAAACCATGGTAAGTGTGTAAGTTTCCTATGGCTGCTCTAACAAATGACCACAAGTTTGTGGTTTAAAAACCACACAGATGTATTCCCTTACAGTTCTGAAAGTCAGAAGTCTGACATGGGTCTTACAGGGCTGATTCCTCCTGGGGGTTCCAGGGGAGAAGCCACTTCCCTGCTGATTTCAGCTTCTGGAGGCCAGCACCATTCCTTGGCTCATGACCCCTTCCTCAAATCACTCCAGACTCTGGCTTCCAGTGTCCTATCTCCTACTTCCTCTGATCTCTTGCCTCCCTGTGATGATATCAGGCTCCCCCAGACAATCCAGAATAATCTCCCCATCTCAAGATTCTTAACTCAATTACACCAACAAAAATCCCTTTCACCATGTAGGGTAACATTAAGAGGTTCAAGAGATGCGGAAATGAACATCTTGGGAGGCTGTTATTCAGCTTGCCATACTCAAGAGTACCTAGAATGTGTCCCAGCTATAAAAGAAGGATGTTGTGAAGCTAAGTAGAAAAGATACTACAAGAGTATCTAACACGTGCTTGGAATGTAAGCAGCTGATGACTGTTAGGTCTCCTTATTATCTAATACAGTCAACTCATCTAACAGGTCTGAACACCTACTGTCCACCAGGAGCTTTGACGCAGGTTATCTCATTGCATGCTCACTGCAAACCCTGAGATGGATGTGGTCCTCCCTCTTCAGAGGATGAGATAATACAGGCTCAGAGAATAAATAAATGACTTGTCCAAGGTCACACGGCTGACAAATGGCAGAGCTGAGGTTAAGATCCAGCCTTATCTGAATGGGCAAATAATATATGTTCAACCATCACTGTTACCTAATCCATTATGTACCAAAACGGCCTCTCGGTCAGAATCACCTTTGAAGCAGAGTAGCAATACAGATTCCTGGGCCCACCCCTGGAGATTCCAACTCAGTACATACGAGGTGGGGTCTGGGAATACATCTTTTAACAAGCTAGATGTATAATGTGGATGCTTGGGCAAATTTGTAAAACAGGAGCCTAATCCACCCCCAAAATGATATCAGTACCCTCCCTGCAGTCACAATGAGCTCTCATCTCTTTCAAATACAACTCCCCGCCACACACACACACTTACACACAAAATCAGATATGCAGAGTTTCTCAACAGCAGCGTGATTGACGTTTGGGGCCGGATAGTTCTTTGTTCCGGGGGCTTGTCCTGCGTGTTGCAGGGTGTGTGACCGCATCCTTAGCCTCTACCCACTAGACAGCAGTAGCACTCTCCCCCCAGTTATGACAAATGTCTCCAGACATTTCTGGAAGACCTCTGGGAGGCAAAATTGCCCCTGGTTGGAAACCACTGAGCCTGGAGAGTGGGGGGGTGGCAGAAAGAATGGTTATGAAAGCAAAGTCATTGCCTGTGGAGACTTGCGGTCTCTGGTCAGCTCACACCCCTCGCTGAGCTAAAGCAAGCGAGGGCGGGGCAGTGGGAAGTGCAGCACCTGAGAATCAAGAATGTAGGGTTCTTGTCCCACCGACCTGCCCAGCGCTCATCATGTAGCCATCCTTGAGAGCAGCCACAGACTCACACACCCCAAGTCAAATTTCCTAGTCTGGGTTTCAGTTTCTTATTCGCAAAATGAACAAGCTGAGCAAGAATATTTCTTCGGTCACCTTGAGTTCTGAATCCTTCAAAGGTGGGCCCATCTTCAACCAATTTTCCTAACTGTGAGAAGGCGGGCCTGGAGGGGAACTTGACCCTGGCTCCCGGGAGGAGGGCACAGCCTCAGATATCTGCAGCACTGTGACCTGGGCATGTGCAGTGAACCAGAAACAGCCCCTACTCCCCACCACCCCCATTTCTCTCCCTCCTTGTAGGTTTTTCTTTCTCTCTGCCTCTCTGTCTCTATTGGCATATAAAAAGAGGAAATATGCAGGGCTTTGTGAGGCTTTACTTATTTTTTTCCCTTGCTGCTGAATAAGCCCAGGTACTTTTATTTTTATTAAAGCTGATACCTTCAGTGAAGACGGAACAGAAAAGTTCTCTGAGTTCTGAGATATAAGATGATTACAATTCTGCCTGACCCAGGATCTCAGGGATGAGCTGAGACAGTGATCTTTGGAGAGAGGCCCAAGAACAGGCTGGTTCTCAGAGGCATTTGGATTCTGGACTGCCCTTTAAGAAAAGGTAAAAAGACAACCCTCCCTGCAAACTATATTTGATGTAATTATTTGGCAAGGGTGTCCTACATGGAACACACTTAATTTCATTTCAAATTAATCTTATTTCATGAGCAGAGTGTGACCTGGGGAAAAAAAGCTGCTGCATAGCACAGGGAGATCAGCTTGGTGCTTTGTGACCACCTAGAGGGGTGGGATAGGGAGGGTGGGAGGGATGCTCAAGAAGGAGGGGATATGGGGATATGTGTGCGCATATAGCTGATTCACTTTGTTGTACGGCAGAAACTAACACAACATTGTGAAGCAATTATACTCCAATAAAGAGGTATGAAAAAAAAAAGCACCCAACAACAAAAATACCCAAATATTAAGCATAAATATCTTGTCCCATTTTCAAAAGGCCAATGCAATTGACTTTTAGATGAGGGCTTCATGCCAACGTCAACTACCCTTGCATTGTCTGGCAACATTCAAGCAGGCTGAGCAGAAAGAATTCAAAATAGACAGGAGAATTCCCCAACCTTGGGGAATGTTGGCACTCTATGGCCTGAAGGAAGACTTGCAGAAACAGCACAGAGCTCACTTCCTCCAGAAAATCTCCCCCCAACCACCTCAGACTCCCATGAACCCCTTCTTTATATGCCTCGGTGCAGCCCCACGACCCTCACATCCAGGCAAACTGTCACCTCGTACAGCCCACCTTGGCTCCCATACTCTGTCTCAGCATCCTTAGCACCTATAATACCTTGCCGAGCATAGTAGCTTATATGTCTGCCTCCCCTTCAGACTAGAACCTTCCAGAGGCAAGTACCAGGTTCAGTCACTCCAAGACCCTTAGCACACAACACCAACAAGTGTTTAATATCTACTTACTTAATGAAAGAAAAGGGAGGAAGGATGGCCAGGAGTGAAAGCACTGCATGACCATGCACTTGCCGGGGTCAGAAGCCATGACGCATCTCTGCCTCTAGCTTCTTGCTATTCAAGTGAGCACACCTTGTCTCCCAGCTAAGTAGCGACTCCTGGCTTCAGGGGCTGTTTCTTCTCCTCTGTAAAATCCCAACACGCCACTCCCACCATGGTGCTAGCCCAGCACTGGAAACATAAACACTGATGCTGTTCTCTCTTGGAAGACCTCAAGTACAGTGCTGCCAGGAGGGAGATAGTCTAAATGCCACATCCAAGCCCGATGTAGTGCTGAAGTCTGTCATTCTGCCTTCACAGAACTGGTCCCAGCTGCACTGTGTCTGCATTTCCTGACTGTCACCAGGAGCACACTGGCCACTGGCTTTCTAGTTCATGACTCTAGGAGCTGGACGTCTTTCCTCTGTGGCCCTGATCACTGCATACTTACCTCAAGTGCTGATGGATGCCTCATCACGGAATGGGTGTCTGTCTGCCTGTAGCTCAGGGGGTGTCTTGCAAGCAAGAACCCCCTGACTTGCATGTATCTTTGTGTTCCTAACACCTAATCAAAGCCTGGAGCCTAACAGGGAAAGGAGTCACATTTATCGGCATTTCCATGCCTCAAGCATGATATGCTATGTGCTCTAGACCTATTCTCTCATGCACTCCTCAAAGAGGAAGGGAGTCTTTCTGTCCCCATTTTATAGGTGGAGAAACTGAGACTCAAAGAGTTTAAGTACATGCCCAAGGCCACAGCTTACAAATAGCAAATCAGAGATTGAAACCCAGGTTTTCAATTCAAATTCCTATGTAGCTTCCAGTGTACCATACTTCATCCCAAGAGTGGACATTCCATAAATGCTTGCTGAGTTCAGCTGAATTCCCAGAACACTCTAAAATGGAACACACACTCAGACCAGGCTCCTCACAACTTACTGCTGCTTGCTAAAATTATTCTTAGCTAACAAGAAATAAATAGAGTCTCTGGAGTACAGCCCATTAGAACTACGTCCTTGGGAATTAGAACATAAAACAAGCCTAAATAGGAATGTCTCTGCTTGTTGGTGAAGTTCATAAAACCATAGAATCTCAGTGCTGAGGGGGGCCTTGGAAATCACCTAGTTCAAGCCCATCCTCTTACAGAAAGGTACACAGAGGCACAGATGGAAAATGACTTGCTCAAGGTCATAAGCACATCAAGATGTGGCAATGACAGGACCAGAATCCAGAACGGTCCCTCCTGGTTCCCTCTGTGCTCTGGGATCCCAGTTCTAAACGTCCTGGGTGTGATTCCTCACTGCCCACGGCCCTTAGAACCCAGGCTCGCAGATGGACTCTTGGCCAGATCTCTCTTTGTTGTCAGGTGACCAGGACGCATGGCCACAGACAGAAGCTGCCACATCATCTCAGCGTTTAGTCATCCCACAAAAGCCATTTCCCACCTCGTCAGCTCCATGGCCGGAAATATTATCCTTAAATAATCAACACACAGAAGACACCCTTTGAGAGACAAGACTGTCTTCCCTTTTCCCAAGGATACAGTGATATCAGCACAGGTTGCAAAGAAAGAAGGGGCTGCTGCTCAGCCCCACCCCCTCAGAAGCCTGGGGGTTAACAGCACAGCCTACAGGATCCAGCCATCAATTTCAGGAAGAGGAAGAGGAGGAGGGGAGGGGGAGGGGGAGGAGGAGGGGGAGGGGGGAGGGGGAGGAGGAGGGAGGGGAGGAGGGGGAGGAGGGGGAGAGGAGGGGGAAGAAGGGGAGAAGAGGAGGAGGGGGAGGAGGAGGAGGAGGGGGAGGGGAGGGGGAGGGGAAGAGGAGGAGGAGGAGAGGGAGGAGGGGGAGGAGAAGGAGGGGGAGGAGGGGAGGAGGGGGAGGAGAGGACAGGGAGGGGAGGGGAGGAGGGGGAGGGGAGGGGAGGAGGAGGAGGGGAGGAGAAGGAGGAGGAGAGCCCTCATCTTGCTGTCACGGGGAAGGGCTGGGACAGTCTGTTTAGTCAAAAACAAAGGCTCATCTCCCACTGAGAGCAGTGAGAGCCAGGGTGGGGAGAGGGGGTAGCAGAAGGGTGCAGTGATGTAAGAGTTTACACTTTACAGGAAGGTATATATCCCACCTTCTTCCAAAAGGGTGGGAGATGGTTTGTGAAATTAAACACCGCAGACAATATCATATTTTATAAAGTAAAAATTTAAAGTGTAATCAAAAGCAATGCAAAAGGAACAGAGAATAGATATTTCCAGTTCTTGAGAAACAGCAGAAACCGGCACGGTTTGGTTTGTCTGCCCTGAAGTGAGGACTCTTTGTTGGGCAGCTCTCTTGACACTTCTTTCCCGTAGCCATCCTCTCAAATCCGTCTCTATCTCCCCATTTGATAAATGAGGAAACTGAGCTCAGAGAGGCTAAATTACTTGACCAACAACACACAGCTGGTGTCGTCTCCCAATTCTGAGTCCCTGCTTCTCCCCGCCGCTGCCTCCTGCTCTGTATGCCCATCGCTGTGTCAGCTGGCAGGGGTGTGCTGCTAAATGTTTAAACACAGGCTCACTGAAAGGAAAAATGAGAGCCCTGATTTATAGCATTCACCAATTTCCACAGCGTAAATATTGTCATCGTGGCCAACTTCAAACAACCCATGTGCATTAACCAGCTTACAAAATTCCCCAAAATGTAACCGCCCGCTCTCAGTCACTCAGCAGCAGCATATCACTGCTGCTGGGGAGCAACTGGAGGTTTCTAGGAGCAGCCCCTGCTTCAAGGAGCCCACAGCCTGATTAGGAGAATGTGGACAGACACAGACATAATGCTATGCAGGAGAATGGCATGCTGGGAAGAAAAGCTATGCCTCCGTGGCCTGGCGGGACTTGACCCCTGCCACCTCTCCGGCCTCACCTCCTTCCAGAAGCCTCCAGGCTCACACTTAACACTCCTTCATGCGGTGCGCGGGCTTCTCATTGCGGCGGCTTCTCTTGTTGCGGAGCACGGGCTCTAGGCGCACGGGCTTCAGCAGCTGAGGCTTGTGGGCTCTAGAGCGCAGGCTCAGCAGTGTGGCTCGCGGGCTCTAGAGCGCAGGCTCAGTAGCTGCGCCTCACGGGCTCTAGAGCGCAGGCTCAGTAGCTGCGCCTCGCGGGCTCTAGAGCGCAGGCTCAGTAGTCGTCGTGGCGCATGGGCTTAGTTGCTCCGCAGCACGTGGGATCTTTCCGCACCAGGGCTCAAACCTGTGTCCCCTGCATTGGCAGGCGGATTCTTAACCACTGCGCCACCAGGGAAGTCCATGTAGTTCTCGAACGTGCTGGATGTTTGGCACTATACATGCATAAGGGACTCTGACAATCTCAGGTATCCCCGTAGTGCCTGATGTATGGAGAACATAGGCCAAGCCATGCTTTAGCCTCACATCCATGTGCTTCTCTGACTTTCCTTCACTGCTGTTCTCAGAAGTCATGCTCTTTGTCATTTTTTCTTTTTTATATGTCTCTCTTCTACTATTTAGCATCAAGCTCCCCTCAACATTCTTCCAGTGAAGTCTGAAGAGTACTAGGTAATTATGTTCTACTGTAAGCGTTCTACTGCTTAGCTACCTGCCCCTTCAATTCTCATCCTAAACGTTGCTGCTTCAGGAAAGCATTCCCTGATGTTAGGTCTCCCTGTAAAACACTCCGACAGCCCCAAGATTCAAATTACAACAGTTCATTATAATGTGATGTGTCCGTCCTCTGCCCAGGGATCCCAGGACCCCTTTACAGGGTCAGGGGCCAAGAGGTCACTCCCTGAGCCAAACCACATCCACTTTTGCACACGGGGGTCCCCGTTTCTCACATCAGCGGTGCTTATCAGGTAACTGCACCCACACAGAATTGGAGGGACAGTAAATCTTGGAATTGGAAGAGAAGTCATCTAACACACTCTCTCAAGCTTAAAGGTGCACAGAAATCCCTGAGATAGTGCTAAATGCAAATTCCAATTCACAGATCAGGTGTGAGATTTTGCATTTCTACCAAGCTCCCAGGTGCCGCTGATGCTTCGATCTTTGGACCACACGTGGAGTTACAAAGATCTCATAGATCTGCACTGACCAGTAGGGTTCCCGCCAGCCACGCTTGGACTATGGCCAGTCCCAAAATCTACACCAGAGTTCAAAGGCTTAGTAGGAAAAAAAAAAAAAAAAGAATGAAAAATATCTCAATAATTTTATGTTGATTACATGTTGAAATAACATTTTGGATATATTAGGTTAAGTAAATTATTTAACGTAATTCCACATAATACAATTCCAAATTGTATTATTTGCAATCATACAAATTATTAAAAGTAATTCCACCTGTTTTAACTGTTCTTGATGTGATTACTAGAGAACTGTGCATTTCATATGGAGCTCACACTGAATTTCTATGGGACGGTGCTGTCACAGATCCTCCCAGCGAACGCAGTAAACCCCACGAAGGCAGCACCCATGGAACTGCTTCTGTAACCTCATCAGAGGAGCCCCCCTCTCCTCCCATATCCAACAGAGTCCCACACTCCACTCTGGAAACACTAAGTTAATCAAAATTAACTCTATCCTTCTCTATCAGATTCCCCAGAAACTTTTTCTGGCTCCTGTGCTTTGTGAACTTCCAACGAAGGGTATAGTGTGCAGGGTTTCCCAGACTTACTTGGTCCTTCTATAGAAGCACATGGCTTCAGACTTGTTTTTCAGACAAATTCCCAGGTCCCATCCCAAGCCTGTCAAATTAGAGTTTCTGGGGGTGGCGTCCAGGAATCATTTTTTTAATAATCAGATGATTCTGATGACATTATCTTGGAATCACCAGAAAGCATTCTTTGACTGCTGCTTGAATACTCCTAGTGACAAGGAGCTCATCACCTCATAAGGCAGCCTGTTTCACTACTGGGCAGCTAATCCTCTTGCAACAATCATTACACATTTGGTGATATTATTACTACCATTATCATGAACCCAAATGGCCCCCAAAAGAAGAGCCATCTGACCAAAGCTTGGAACTCTTAAGATCAAGACAGGACTGAGGGCTCACCAAGCTGAAACCCTTCATTTTACAGATAAGGAGCTGAGACACCAGAAGGGCAAGTCCTATCCTAGGTCACACACACAGACAGAAGGAGACATCAGACTCCAAGTCAGTGCTCACTGCTGACAGCCCTGCCTCAGACCCCAGCAGCTAAATACCCCTACGGCTCTGAGCAGACATCCCAGACCTTCTGGAGGCTGGGCACCAATTCCTGGTGGACTTCCCTTAGCTCCAACAAGTCGTCTTGGAGACTCCCCGCACTTCCTCTAGGCATCAGATTGGAACCCTGGTAATGCCTCCCAGCCTCTTGCATCAGATGCTGAATCTTACACCCAGCCCCAGCTCCTCAGCAGGCATCTCACCACACCTGGGCACACTCCCCAGCACAAGGACCACGGCTAGCATCACTCCTAGGGGTAGGAATGTCCACAGCAGCACTCCAAATATCTCACCAGACACTTCTGTTCTAAAACTGTTTCCAGAAATAGAAACAGCCGGCAGCACCCTTGTGGGCACGGTGCCCGGGGCGGCCTTCAGAGCCAGCCCTGTGAACTGGCCTCACCCCGGCTCTCCCTCTGCCTATACACCAGCAGCAGTGGAGAGCCCCGGGGCAATGTCATTGCTCCCACTCTCTGTGTTCTCCCCGGCGGCGTTGTAAAGAGCCCCCAGCCAGTGACTCCCTCATTCCTGGTGAAGCCACAAGTTTTCTCATACCCCCCGAGAGATCCACTTCCTTAAGTGCAAGTAAGTTGGCGGTTCTTTGACCCTCTCTGCTGTCACTCAGGAAAACAGGAGAGGTGGGAGGCTTGGAAGATGGAGGGGAGGGAAGGAGGAGATGCGGCAGCAAGGAGGTGAGAAAGTGAAGCCCAGTGTCAAGGTTTTGCAGGGTCCTCAGGGTGAGACACTCTCTCGGGCCGTGTGATTCTGTCTGCACAGTCAGTAGGACTCCACGAGCTGCCCTCGGCCCTCACCGCCTCTGTGCCCAGGTTCTTACACACTTGTTCACACACTCTGTGCACTCGCATTTTGCCTCCACGTCAGGTCACTCCAGTGTCACTCAGGAGCAGGAGGGCCTCCAATTAGGCAGAGAAGAAGATGCTTCTTTCATAGAAAATTGGATTGGAGGGAGCAAGGGCTGACCCCTGACTTGTGAAGCTCCTGAATAGCAAATTCCCCATCAGTGGAAGCTCAACAAGCACTGAATGATTAATAAGCACCACAAGAGAACTAAACACCATCACCTTCAAGTGCCCTGATGGCTTATTATGTAGGGGCTCTGTTTGGAGGCCATGGATACCACACTGTCGAAGAAAACGAAAAATTAGACAAGCAAAAAGATTGTTTTTTCCTTCCTATGTGTCAAGAACTCCCCTCCTCCTCTCACTTCCCCTGGCCCCATCTCAAGCACAACTTCTCTTTAAATATTCTTTGCATTATAAAATATGGTTGACAAATAGAAAAAGTAGGGTGCTGGGCTTTTTACTATAACACTCTCAGATTTTCTCAAAAACTGCCTGTTCTCCATCTCCTCACTACTGAACTCCAATCTGATGTGCCTACTTAGCTCCCCCAGAAGAAGGAAGAGAGCCTGCACTAAATGATTCGCAAACTTGAATGCACATAAGAATCAACTGGGGGCTTCCCTGGAGGCGCAGTGGTTGAGAATCTGCCTGCCAATGCAGAGGACACGGGTTCAAGCCCTGGTTTGGGAAGATCCCACATGCCGCGGAGCAGCTAGGCCCATGAGCCACAGCTACTGAGCCTGCGCGTCTGGAGCCTGTGCTCCGCCACAAGAGAGGCCGCAATAGTGAGAGGCCCGCACACTGCGATGAAGAGTGGCCCCCGCTTGCCGCAACTAGAGAAAGCCCTCACACAGAAACGAAGACCCAACACAGCCAAAAATAAATAAATAAATAAATAAATTTATAAAAAAAAAAAAAAAGGAGCAACTGGGGAGGTCGTAAAACAGTGCAGATTCATGGCGCCTTCCCGACAGACTCAGATGCTATGCAACTACTTCAGAGCTCAGGAAACCATAATTATAACAAGTAAGGCAGGTATTTCTGAAGCAGTTCTCCTCTGAATCACACCGTGAGAAGCTCTGTTCTAACAGTTCTGACCCAGGTCAAGGAGAACATATTTAGAGGTTTATTTTCAGAAACCATTTGACTTAAGTGCTAATTCTGCTTTATCCAGTTTAACCCCTGGGTGCTAGTTCCCTGAATCTGTCCTGCCCTGGCATGTCACAAGCTTTGATGCTGCTTTGTCTGTAGTAAAACAATTCAGAGAGTGGCACCTACTGGCCATCTTTTATATTACAGCCAAGCTCTCATATTACTTGTAAATAATAAAAAATAAATAAATGAAAGGAAAGAGGAGAGGGCCATGATTCTAAAGAGAAGTGGTGATGTCCAACTTTCACAGCAGAACCCAAAAGCTTGCTACAGTCAAGTCCTCGGGAGGCAGCATTACAAAAAGATGTTATTTCTGCAGGCCTGGCAGGTAGGGTTTCATTTGTACCTTAAGGTGCGATTTCACCAAGTGTGTAGGCTGGAGACCCCAGAACTCCTCCGAGCTTTTCATTTACTCAGTGATTCAGAAAACAAACCTCGCCACCCTCTAGGGAAGGTCATTTTCTCAGCTGCTTCAGCACAGAGGAAGTATACAAACACTGCCCACCAACTCAGCAAGTATTCACTCATCATTTTCTCTATATAAATCCTGAGTTGTGTCAGAACAAGTCACAGAACCAGCTCTCTGAGCGCTTACACCTAAGCTGGGAAATAAGATGCTGAGAGTCAGAATAATCAGGGGCCAAGGAGGACCTGGAGACACTGTTCACCAAAATTACTGAAGGAACATGAATCCAAAGAGCAGCCACTTTTCGCATCCTTCCTCTAAACCCGGAAAAACTAGAAACCTGACAGTCGTTACCTAGGAACTAATGGGTCTTACCCATAATACTGGAGTACAGGTAACACTTATGTTAAATCAAAATGCACAGGCAGTCATGGTAAATGACATAATGAGAGAACATGTCACGGAAAGCCAAGATGCACCTTTGGGGTGGGCACAGAAAGGAGGTAGCCACTTTCGGGCAAATAATTCAAGTTACAATAGAGAGTTATGTTCTTTATGTACTATGGCTCCACATCTTCTTGAGCCCAGTGTGTGGCATCTGCTCCTCCTTCTACCTATGACCTCCCCAAATCCTGTCCCATCATGATCCCTACAGCAGCAGCGAGAGAAAGCTAAGATGAACGCGCAACTCACCACCATGAAGGAAGAGAGCCTCCTCCAACAGTCAGCTGTATGAAGGGCCCTTCCTATAATCATTCATTCATTCACGGTTCATTGACCAACTGCGTGCCCAGCCGTGTGCTAGTGTTTGACATACAAGAGTGGGCAAGAGGACACAGCCCCAGCTCCTCCCACACAGCTCAGATGGGGCACAGACAGGTAAACAAACACCATGAATGCAATGCACTAGGACAGAGGTATGTCAGGATGCCACTCTCCTCGCTTCCCACAAAGCTCGTCTCTCAGCTCCACACGTGGGAGTCAGGCTGTGGCTCCAACACTGGGTCAAGAAGGCAAATGTTGACCAGATCTAGTGAAAGCATCCATTCCACCAGCACTCTCCTGACCCACTCTCAGCTCTTCTCATGGATGCCACAGCAGTCAGACCACAGCCTCACCCTCTTCATTCTCTCTGGTTTGATTTTACAGCTGTAGGGGTCCTGTCCCAGACTTAGTCTCACTCCCCTCTCTCCCATCTTGACTTTTTCCTGGGTCATTTCTCCTGAAAGCAGCAGGACAATTCCAGAAATTCCAGAAGATAAGGAGTTCTCCAGTAAACAAAGCAAATCTCTAACATCTCTGGCCTCAAAAGGGAAGTGAGTGGCTGTGGCTACCAGGAGGTCCCCCACCGCAGGCCTAGATGAAGCAGCATGGCACGGTGGCTGAAAGCACAGACTCTACAGCTATACTCCCTAAATGGGAATCCCAGCTCTGACACTCACTAGCTGGGAGATCTTGAGCAACATATTTAATTTCTCAGTGGAAACAGTACTTAATTCACAATGTTATTGTGAAAATTAAATGAATTGATATCTATAGTGAACTTCGAATTACAGCTGGCACAGAGCAAAAGTCTTGGACGTTCTTTTTTAATTGGGGTATAGTTGCTTTACAATGTTGTGTCAGTTTCTGCTGTAAAACGAAGTGAATCAGCCATATGTATACATATATCCCCTCCCTCTTGGATCTCCCTCCCACCACCACCCCAATCCCACCCATCTAGGTCACCACAGGTCACTGAGCTGAGCTCCCTGCGCTACACAGCAGGTTCCCACTAGCTATCTGTTTTACACACGTAGTGTAATATATGTCAATCCCAATCTCCCAATTCATCCTACCCCTCATTGCCCACTCCCCATGTCCACACTCCCGTTCTCTACGTCTGTGTCTCTATTCCTGTCCTGCAAATAGGTTCACCTGTACCATTTTTCTAGATTCCACATATATGCGTTAATATACGATATTTGTTTTTCTCTTTCTGACTTACTTCACTCTGTATGACAGACCCTGAGAAAACCACAATTCAAAAAGACAACACATGCACCCCAATGTTCATTGCAGCACTACTTACAATAGCCAGGACATGGAAGCAACCTAAATGTCCATCGACAGATGGACGGAAGATTTTGTTAAATAAAATAATTGTCCTTCTTTCTCCCCATCCAACAGCGTGTATGAAAGTCATCAAGACTCTATGTCAAGTCAGGTCACAACTCCCACCCTATGTCAATGTTGATAAAAAAAAAAAAAAAGAAGTACACACTGTGTGCAGAGGGTCAGCTAGAAGAAGGAACCAGCACTGACTGAATGCCCGTTGGGCACCAGCCACTGGGGTGGGTATTCCCACATACATTATATATCACTTAATCTCTCAACAGTCCTGAGACGTCAAAATCATTGTCCCAGTTTTACATATCAGGAGACAGAGGTTCAGAAATTCCTCTGACCTATTTAGGAACTAGAGACTAGCTCCATGACTATACAGTTTTGTAAGGGTCCATAAACCTCTTAACTTCTTCATATTGGTGTTCCTCTATTTCCACAGAAAGATTAGGAGTTGGGTCCATAAGAGAATGGGGTTTATGAGGAAGAGTAGAGCTGGGGAGACTGCTGTCCTCTCTGTTCGGATCTATGGAGAGAGAAATCGCAGGGGACAGAGGAAGTGTGGCTGCGGTAGGGAGAAAAGACTAGGTGCCATGGGGCCAGAAGGAAATAAAGGTGAAGCTAGGCCTAGGAAGAAGTCCCAGAGCTTCATGAGAGGAATTTCTGGCAGGGTCTCTGATTCTTGGTAGAGATTCAAACCTAACTCAATCTGGCTCTAGAGACCAGCCCACCACTTTTCCTGCCCTCTGTCAAAGGCAGACATAAATAATCAATCACAGCACTCATGCCTTCAGGCCTGGAAAGAGTCTCAGCCAGGAAGCCCTGTCAATCAATCAGAGTTGACTACTAGATAAAATATATTTGCCATCCCTTCTATCCACCATGCTGCCAAAAGGAGTTTAAGAAGCCCCCTGTCTTTAAAGTGTGGGTAATCTACTTAGAGAACTGACTAGGACAGAGGAAACAAGTGAAAATATATACTCCTAGAAAATGCTAGGTGAATCCTGGTTTAAAATTCTGGACCAAAAAAAAAAAAAAAAAAAAAGACGACCCCACTACAGTGGGCCAGGCAATGCAGTGCAATTAGCTGTGCTTTGAGAAACTAATAATTCATTGCTTTCTTAGCTTAAATTTCTAGAATGCTTTATGATTTACAAAGCATCATCATTTTACCCTCAAAACTACCTCACCAGACAGGTGGGCACCTTGTAAATGTGTCAAGCATTAAATTCTTAGTAGTTTTAGTGGTTCATAAAATTTTCAAGCAGGAAATCATTTTTGCAAGTAATGTCCTTTACAATTCTCATGCCCCTCCTTCCTTTTTCTTATTTTGTTGCACCAGCCAGAACCTCAGAGCCTTGCTACTCAGTGTATGGTCTATGAACCAGCAGCAGTGGCCTCCCCTGGAAGCTAGCTAAAAAGGCAGAATCTTAGGCTCCATCTCAAACTTCTCAGAATCTGCATTTTAACATGATCCTCAAGTGATTCATATGCACATTAAAATGTGAGAAACATTGCTCTACTACCTACTGAAAAACAAAAATATTTAAAGCTCTCCTTATTTTTGCTCTGATTGTAATGAGAATGTCTCTATTTTCATCATAACTTATGATGCTTATTAGAAGTTTTTGATAGATACCCTGTATCAGTTAAAGCAGAAAGCTCTATGTAAATATTAATAACTATGAAAAAATTAAGGTCTAGAGAAGTTGTATCTGCCACAAGATGACCCAGCTTGTAAGTAACAGATCAAGCACAAAAGTCCATACTTGGGCTGTCCCAATGCTGATCCCCATCACAGGGAAAGATGGACTAATAACAAATTATTCACACCTAGCATGAGGTTCTGTCCATCAATACATACTTGTTGAATGAACAAATGAATGAATGTCACTGTGCTTTCTTTCATATAATAGGTGTGTTTCTGCATAGCTGAATGAACAGTAAGTCTTAGATCCTTGAATATTTGTGAACCACATGACTCAGTGTGCAAGAAGAAACTCTATTTTAAGGTACTCTGCACTAAATCCTCTCACAAAGAGGAAAAAAATAGCTTGCTTCATGAAAATGTACTCCCTGATATATTTTAATCAACAAGTGTTGATTGGGTGCAGCTGTGTGCCTATAACTGTCTACGGGTCTAATAAGGATTCAGGAGACATAAGACAGTGGTTCTCACATTTAACATGCATCAGAATCACCTGGAGGGCTTATTAAACCACAGATTGCTGGCCTAACCCTCATCCCCCAGGTTTCTCATCTAGTCGGTCTGGGGTGTGGACCAAAAATTAGCATCTCTAATGAGTGCCAGGATGACGTTGATATAGCCAGTCCAGGGATCACACATGGAGAAGAGCTGGCATACAATATCCTGCATCTAAGGCCAGTGGTTCTCATCTTGGCTGTACTTTTGAGTCACTGGGAAGCTTTTAAAAATACTGATGACTGGTTCCCTCCAATGACCAGTTGAATCAGAATCTCTGGGGTAGAGGCTGGGTACCGGCATTTTTCGTACGTTCCCCAGGTATTTCTAACGTGAAGTCAGAATTTAGCTCCACTGAGCCTTAGAGCTAAGTTGGGGAGCAAGGGGTAAGACAGATATGAAAGAAGAATTCCAGGGCAGCACACGCAGTGGTGTGCCAGAACCTGCCAGGACCAGGCGGAGAAAGCCAGATGTGCGCATCTCTTCCCAACACTGCATTCAGGGCCATCACTCCTCAAGCTTGAAATCAGCCACTGCAACAGTATTTACACCACAAAGATTGGCAAGTGCTACAAATCAGTGCACCCCTGCCCATCCCCCCAGAGAACCAGTTATTAAACTTCTACCAGCAAACCACTGAATAGAAGGCAGATGTGACAGGTACCAAATAAACATTCAGACAAGAAGTAGCAGAGGAGATGAGAAGAGAAAGAAATCCCACTGGGCTGGAGTGGACATACAGGACTTCATGGAGCTGGTGAGGTCTCCGAGATGGGCCATAAGCGATGGATGGGATCTGTATAGAAAGAAAGCCATCTGCCTGGGAGAAAAATAGGAGCCGATGTTTGGAGATGGGACAGGGCAAGGTGCCTCTGGGCACAGTGAGGGGACTGAACATGCTCAGGAGAAAAATTCTTTCTGTAGAAGAGTGTTTCTCTGAAAATTTGACTTCAGAAGTTTAAAATTTCATAGGATGGGTTCCCATAGAAAAGTGCATACATGCAATATAGGACCATATAGTGGCTAAACTTTCTGTAAGGATCCTTAAGACAAAAGCCAGCCACAGCATTACCACCCAACCCTACCAGTGCTTCCCAGAGACTGCCTGGCTTTGTAACAAGTCCACAGTCACTGTGCCTAAGAGGCAACCTGGACAAGCCCATCAGGCCCCATTTTTCCCTTGGATGATACCAATCTGTTTGACCTCATCCACCTTCTCCCAGAAGCGGTTAGGGGGTGAATTTGCATCTTCAAAATCCTGCTCTCATTCCCAAGGGGAGATGGCACCGTCAATATCCATCCAAGATCCTGGAGATGCAGTAAGAAGCGGCAGTATCTTAGTTTATTGGAAAACCAAGATGTCATATGAGGAAAAAGAAAGTTGGAACTGGAGGGGAAGAGTTTTGTCTATCCCTCCCTCCCCCAAAAGGTCAAAGACAGGCCTGCAGGAGCCATTTCTACATGCTTCCTCTGCTCAGAACTTTTGTCCTGGATGCTTTCACTCTTGCGACTAGAGAAGGAAGAGGCAAGAAAAAGAAAAATACCCATGAATATTTCATGCAGTGTCTCTGCTGACTTTTTAGTTTCCTGAACACCCATTAAAGTGCCACTGTAATAATGTCATTGTTTGCTCGTCATTTTCTACCTGGCTCTTAGGGAGGAAAAAAACAGAAATAATAATTCCTGGCTCTGATTGGGAGGTCATAGGAAATCATCTACCACTTGTACTAAGGCTTTTGAAGATCAAAGGGCTGAACAATCACATTTTCATTTATTTGGCATCATTCAAGGAGGTAGAATTCCATAGACATACATTTTTCAGATAAATGAAGCTTATCCTGAAGCATTAGATTTGTTTGTGAATTTTAACCATTTCAAATGCAAATAATTCCAGAACGGAACGGTACCTATTTCCCTGTTTTCTTAGACAAAATACATGAAGCAAAATGTACTTCAGAATCCTCATTGTGAACAGCCTGTATTTTTAGCATGCTCTAATACATGATGTCCCAGCTTATTCTCCCACTTTGGGCTGCTTGACCCCAAATTAATAGCCTCACATTGATGAGCTTTGTTTGCCTCTAGTGCCGATTCCCCACCCCCACTTACTTCCCAATTATAATTCGTTGCTCTAAATTTGCTAGGAATCGGGAAACTTAACAACCAACATCATTATAATAGTATGTAAAAAGAGAGTTAATAGGCTCTGAACAAGGGCCAAAGGCAGTGTTGACTACATAAATTGTATGACCTTGAGCCATTTTGCCTTGGCACCTGCGAACCATGTTTATGTATTTATTCCTTCCCGAGGCACCCTGGATAGTAGGGTTTGCCTGAGAAGCAGTCCTTAGATAAATGCGGTATTGTTTAGTGATTTTTAATTAACATGTGTACATACAGGTGTTTACGGGTATTCCTTCAGCATATTTATATATATTGAGCACTGACTGTGTGCTAGGTGCTGTGTTGACAAAGGTACAGAATCCTCTCCACCGTGAGCTCAGTCTGGCAGGGAGACGCAGCCTACGTAACCCTGCTCCTGCGCACCTCGTCAACCCCACCCCGACTCTCCTGCTCGGCAGCCGTTCGCCAACCAGTCCAGCCTGAGCACGCCAGGACCATTCCCTCCTCTGGGCCTTTGCACTTTGCTCTTTCCTCCCCCGGGACTCTCTTCCCGAGGATCTTTGCATGGTTGATTCCTCCCGTGCTTGCAGGTCTCACTCAGTGATCGCATCCCCGGCCGCCCCACCTCCAGCTGCCTCCTGCCCCCTTCTGGTACATTAGTGTGTTTTATCTTCTTCATAGAACCCTCCATGATCTGACATGATCCTGTCCACTAACATCCTTTGTGTCAACTTGTCCTACTTCTGTATAAGCTTCCTGAGCTCAAGGGCCTCCTCGGTGTCAGCCAGCAGCCCAGCACCCACGGGACAGCACCAGGCCCTCCACAGAGCACCTGCTGAATCAGCAAAGCAGCACAGATGGTTAGAATACAGCAGGGTAAGTTTTGAGAAAGGAGAGTGGAGAATACCTACACAAGCCTGGGAGGAGAAAAAGAGATCTCAAGGAGGGAAGATCTGACTTGGCCTCAGCACGTGAGCAAGAAAGGTCCAAGGGTATTCCAGACAAAAAGACACATTTAATTAACATACCAAAAATATATATTAAGATAACCTCTCCACAAAATCTCAGGCTAATGATTTAAATATTGTCCAAGAATCCTCTGCACTGCTGGACTGGCAATAAGAAAGATGGAGCCCCTCCGCTGCCATCTCCCCCCAGGTGATGAGTTTCCCTCTGAAAAGTGGAGCAAGCACACAAATACTTTGCATGTGGAGCCTGGAGAAGTCAGCTTGGGCTGCCATAACAAAGCCCCACAAACTGTGTGGCTTAAACAACAGAAATGTATTGTCTCAGCGTTCTGGAGGTTAGAAGACCAAGATCAAGGTGTGGACAAGACTGATTCCTTCTGAGGGCTGTGAGGGGAAATCTGTTCCATGCCTTGCTTCTGGTGCTTTGCTGGCAATCTTAGGTGTTCCTTGGCTTCATCTCTCTGATCTCTCCTTTAACTTCACATGGAGTCCTCTCTGTATGTCTGTCTGTGTCCAAAGTTCCCTTTTAATAAGGACACCAGTCATACTGGACTAGGGGCCCACCCTACTCCAGTACAACCTCACGTTAACTAATCACATCGGCAATGACCCTATTTCCAAATAAGGTCACATTCTAAGGTGCTGGGGGTTTGGGCTTCAACATATGTATTTTAGGATACAATTCAACCCATGGCAGAACCTCAGATTAGAAATCAGCTTCCCTAGCAGGGTCTGCTTCTACAGGGTAAAGACGTGTCTGGGGTCCACCCGGGGGCCCTGTAGAGGCAGATTAGCCTTGTCAGGCCACCAAGGGGGGAGCACAAAAACAACAGGCCCTTGGCTTTGAGAAGCATCCTGGAAGAAGGTCTGGAAGAGGGATGTGAGCCCCATTCGCACCCATGGAGCAACCACAGTCCCCCAAGTACCGGCTAGACCACCTTAACAGCTCAAAACCCCCATGAGGTCCTAGTTGTCATTTTAAAGTGATGAGGCTCAGGGCACTCAGGAAACAAGAGATCCCAGAGCCTGGACCTTGGACACAGGCTGCACAGCTGAGGAAATGGAAACTAAGTTTCCTCATCTGCAAAGTGAAAGGTTGGACCCTTCTTGCTGTCCTGGTCTCTGGTTCCAGGCTGTGGCATACTTTATACCTGGCAGCCCCTTGATGGACATTTATCAGATAGCTGAATGAAGGAAGAAATAAATGAATGAATCCAAAGCCGTAAGGATAAGGATAAGATGCAATAACCCTCACTGTGGTTAACTCCGATGGAAAAAAAAAAAAAAGACCAAGAATGAATCTGGGGTAAAGATCATTGCCCTCTGGAAGCAGTTAAAATAGAATAATATCATACCCACTGAAACAGAGCAGTGCAAACACACCCAGGGCCTAATTAGACTTCTGAATACATATGCACACAGGTCTAGCCAGAATTTTCTTTGCCTCAAAACACAGATCTCAGACCTTTTCTCCCCAGCCAGGACCTATCAGTTGCTGGGGCTTAGTCTAAATCCATTCCTTAGTGTTCAGGCTCCCAAACAATCCAGTCCAAGAAGCAATTATTTCTGGAGCCGAGAATTCAGTTTCCACGTCCCAGCCTAATGTGAGTTCTTCCCGCAAAGGACTGAGGAGCTACAGCCAAGAATACAATCAAAGAGAAGGACAACCTGTAATCTTAACTTGCCCTTTGTACTTCAGACAGCCGCGATCAGCATCAAGGCGGCAGGAAGAAAAACAACTGCCAGCGCAGCAATCACACGGACACCTGTGCAGGGAGACCTTGCCCACAGCAAATGAAAGTGTCTCCCTTTACTGCCAGAGTTTAAGAGGAGAAGTCTCTTCAGAAATGAGAACTCAAAAGAAACAAAAGGAAAGAGAAAGAAACGGGGAGAGAGAAAGTTCACGTCCCTCAAACTGAATTTCAAACCACTACCACCACAAAGCAAGAGCCAGCTCAGGAAAAGCAAGAAGAAAACCTATTATCCTGACAATAAACTGCAGCCTTGCAAACACTCAGGAACCCAGATGCACGGGTAGTGGAGCCGGAGCTGAAGGGCAAACAAGAGGCACCATCTCCAAGAGCAAAAGCAGCCAGAGAAAGTGGCCCCCGGGAGCCAGCTCTGCCACTGCACCTGCCTGGTATCTGAAGGACAAGCATTCCCAGCCCTGCATTGGAGAGCTTTGCAAATGAGATGAAAAGCAGCCTGCAGTGGGACTCGGGATGCTTGGAGGACAAGAGCTAGTGGCAATTATTTAGTTTTAACAACTGGGTAATTGCTGACCAGACCAGCAGAGGTCAAAAGGCCAATGCCTTTGCTTTGCCAAGAAAACCAAGGGTTAGGTGTTAACTGCATAAAACTAAGTGCGCTGCTCCGCCTGGTCACTTGTAATTGGGCTGTGCCGCCACACGATGTGGGGACAAACCATGTGGGTCAGGGGACCTCTGGCAGACCCACCTGGACAGAGCAGGCACAAACTTTTGTGAGCGGTCATTGGGCTAAAACACCTTAACGTGGATAACAGGAACTGTTTAGTGCTGGAGTGACTTAGAGGTCTGAAGGTAAGAGTTGATCCTGAACATGGATACAGACCTTCCTGATTTAGGAGAAGACAAGGGACTATCTCAGGGGGGGGATCCTGAAAGCAGGTGGAACTGTCAGGAGGTCACGTCCTTAGCACTGAGTCCCAGAAATCACAAATCTGGAAGTCAGGAAGGTTTCCCCAGGCACCAGCACAGGACATGGACATCCAGACTGAGCCCATGCACTGCCTGCAGCTTGGGAAGTGAGGTACTTAAGCTCCTAAGGGATTTGTCTTGAAAGTATCACTCTGCCACCTCTCAGAGGGCGGGTGCCATGCAAGGCCCACTCTGACCCACAGCAGCCCCCATTCTGTATGCCCACTCCAGCCTCCACCTCTTCACTCTGGCTTTCTCCACTCTCAGGATGCTTATTCCTGTTCCAGTCACACCCTGCCTGGTACACCCCAAGTTCCATCTCACTCCACCCTTATCCACCAGGAAACCCTGTTTATGAAGAAGGTGCTGAATAAGCATCACCTGCCCTTCACAGTGATTTATCCCTGCCGAACATGTTGAGCCCTCGATCAATTTCAAGCTCAAAGGGTACTTAGAAATCATCCAGTCCAACTTTACAGATAAAAATAAACCAAAGCCTTGTAAATTGATACAGCCACTATGGAGAACAGTATGGAGGTTCCTTAAAATATTAAAAATAGAACTACCATATGACCCAGCAATCCCACTACTGGGCATATACCCTGAGAAAACCATAATTCAAAAAGAGTCATGAACCAAAATGTTCATTGCAGCTCTATTTACAATAGCCAGGACATGGAAGCAACCTAAGTGTCCATCATCGGATGAATGGATAAAGAAGATGTGGCACATATATACAATGGAATATTACTCAGCCATAAAAAGAAACGAAATGGGTGTTATTTGTAGTGAGGTGGATGGAGTTAGAGTCTGTCATACAGAGTGAAGTAAGTCAGAAAGAGAAAAACAAATACAGTTTGCTAACACATATATATGGAATCGAAGGGAAAAAAAAAAGGTCATGAAGAACCTAGTGGCAAGATGGGAATAAAGACACAGACCTACTAGAGAATGGACTTGAGGATATGGGGAGGGGGAAGGGTAAGCTGTGACAAAGTGAGAGAGTGGCATGGACATAGATACACTACCAAACGTAAAATAGATAGCTAGTGGGAAGCAACCGCATAGCACAGGGAGATCAGCTCTGTGCTTTGTGACCACCTAGAGGGGTGGGATAGGGAGGGTGGGAGGGAGGGAGATGCAAGAAGGAAGAGATATGGGAACATATGTATATGTATAACTGATTCACTTTGTTATAAAGCAGAAACTAACACACCATTGTAAAGCAATTATACTCCAATAAAGATGTTAAAAAAGAAAGAAATTTAAATAAATAAATAAATAAACCAAAGCCCAGGCAGGTTATCTGGCTAGTCCAGACATTCTTTTGTTAATTTCAGTTTCATGTATGGGAATCTCATTTGTCTAATATGTTATTACGTTTCTGAAAGACAAAGCTCTTATATTATTCTTTATGTTAGTCTTTTCTATAACCGCATAGTATTTAACATAAGAGTACACAGAAGTAGATCCTTAATAAATATCTGCCCATCACTGGTCCCTCTCCTCTGTGGTCCACTGATGACCTAACTCCAATAATAGTATTGTGGGGCTCGGAGTGACCTCGACTTCTTCTAACCACACTGATGAGGAGCCATATAACAACCTAATAACTTTATAGAAGAGCAAACCACTTGGCTGTTATCCTACACATAGCAGGCAACAAGGAAGGGAAGAGGGATTGGTCCCTAACCTCCATGCAGAGAGATCACCATTCAGTCCACATACGCTAACAGGGTGCACGTTATTTGCCAGCTTTGTGTAAGTAACAATACTTGAAAGTCGAAAAATACAGTCCTTGCTCTTGACTTTCAATCTAAGGGGGAAGACAGACAGGAACACAGATCATTATGAGTCCATGAGACAAGCGTGATGACAGAAAAGGCAAAGGAGTATCGTTCTAGATCGTTAAATGAAGCTCCGTATGTCTCTCAACTCACCAACATGTTCCCCATGAACACAAAGTGACGGGCTTGACTCTTTGCCAAAGCCCGCAGCCTACCTCCGCCTCTAGGTCTTCTTCCACGCCATTCTCCTCACCCCAAATGTCCTCACTTCCCCCTGTAAATCTAACTCATCTCTGAAACTCAAGCTTCAGGTTGAATCCTAAACTTTAGAGTTCATCCAGGCTCTCCTTAACAACCTTACCACTTCCTTTCTGCAGCACTTATCTTGTCTCATACTATTTCTGGTTCAATTCTTATGTCCTTACTTAACTCTCATGCAATCTTATTATTGATCTAAATTTTAAATTCCTTAATGGTGGATCTCAAGTTCTCTCCTCTAGAAAATTCACATATGGGCAAGTCTCAGATACACAGCAAGTGGTCAGTATATCTCCTTACAGAATGAATGCATGAATGAATGAATGAATGAATGTGTCATATAACTAGTCAGGTTTCAATTGTTTATCAATAATTCCAAATAAATCTACCCTCTCGCTGTCTTCTCTCTTCCTTATTACACACTAACACAGAGAGACATGATACTATTTTGGGTCAACCAGAATGAGTTCACCTGGAATGCATTAGCCACAGATCTCTGCTAAGATTAGCAAGGTTATTTCCCATGACACATGCCTTATTTGATTATAACCTTTTAGAAATACGTATTTACTTTAAGGCAATTCCACGAATTTCTGAATTGCTAGATTTCTGAAATGTTATTTCCAGTTATCTTCTAGTACTAAAATGAACTCGTTTATTTAGGTTATATGTGTGAGCTGTATAACAGTAATATTTACTATTCCAGATAAAATTCCCTAAAGTATTTTTAGAATCTTTACCATTTAAATTGCATGCTGCCGACCTACTAGAGAATGGACTTGAGGATACGGGGAGGGGGAAAGGTAAGCTGGGACAAAGTGAGAAAGTGGCATGGACATATATACACTACCAAACGTAAAATAGATAGCTAGTGGGAAGCAGCCGCATAGCACAGGGAGATCAGCTCCGTGCTTTGTGTTCACCTAGAGGGGTGGGATAGGGAGGGTGGGAGGGAAGGAGACACAAGAGGGAAGAGATATGGGAACATATGTATATGTGTAACTGATTCACTTTGTTATAAAGCAGAAACTAACACACCATTGTAAAGCAATTATACTCCAATAAAGATGTTAAAAAAAAAAATTGCATGCTGCCAATTTTTCATCAGTTTCTTACCTTCTCAATCTGGGAACTATAGTTTAATTCTGAGGTAATTCAATTTGCTAAATACTTTGTCATTTGTTTATATGATTAGAAATACAGTTTTCCAAATATTGTATATTAACACATATATGTGGAATCTAGAAAAATGGTACAGATGAACTGGTTTGCAAGGCAGAAACAGAGACACAGATGTAGAGAACAAGCATATGGACACCAAGGGGGGAAAGCAGGGGAGGGGGTACTGGTGGTGGTGGGATGAACTGGGAGATTGGGATTGACATACATATACCAATATGTATAAAATAGATAACTAATAAGAACCTGCTGTATAAAAAAATAAAATTCAAAAAAAAGAAAAAGAAAAAACATGAATTTAGAAAAAAGAACCAGAAATACAGTTTTCAAGTGGTTAAACTCTCAAAAAAAAAAAAAAAAAAAAAAAAGATTAGCCAGGTTATTTCAATAGTATCTTTTCTATTTTAATTTTTTCTTTGCCATCCCCCTCCAACCCGCCCTGACTCCATCTGGACTTTTTTAGTGCTTGGGGAAAAGGAGAAAATGAGTAAATGAACTGGCAGGAAAGAGGTATAATTCTGTGGTTCAAATTGCCATCCTTTAATGAGTGGAATAAATTTTTATTGATGTTAACAAACAAGATGCCGATACACGGGCATGGAGGTCAGGACCTAGCCTGGTAGGGCCCCAGCAGAGACTGATTTCTGTAATCAGTTTTCATCCCTCTATGAATATCCCAAGCTACAAGCAGTCTGGATGGGAATCATTTCCTGGGTAAATGTCCATGTCCTAGTACAGGAAGAAAGGCCATGAGCCCAAACACTGATCTCAACCACAAAGCCCAGGGAAGCTTATCTACCTTACTATGTCTCTCTTGACTTCTCCTTTTACAGCACCTAAAACCAGAAATGCCAGGGGAAACGGTCCCCCCACCCACTATTTTGGACTCTTATCTCTAAAATATACTGATAGGTGTAAGTACACAGCAAAAGTCCTTCCCTCTACAGGGTTACAGTCTAAGGCAGGCAATAATGCACAGAGGACCCAAACCTGCCACCTGGCCACACATCCAAATCACCTGGAGAGCTGGCTAACAACAGCTGGAGAGATTCTGACTCAGTAGGTCTTGGGTGGAATCTGACAATCTGATGTTTAACATGAGCCCCAGATGATTCTGATGTAACCAATCCGTAAGACAGACTGGTAAACAAACGGAAACACTGCATAACATGCTTTTGAGTCAGGCAGGTCTAGGTGGAAATCTCAGCTCTACTATATACTGCAAACTGGGGCAGGTTATTTAACCTCTGGGTTAAGAACAGCTTCTTCAGAAAGTTGTTGTAGGGCTTTAAGCACATAACACTCACAAAACTAGCAGTGTAGGGCCTGGCACACAGCAGAATTTTTATAAATAGAAACTGCCCACAAAGAGAGCCAGACGGTCTGGGCCAGTCCAAATTTCACTAAATCATATTAGGTCTATCAAATTAAAGCTCTGTATCAGGACATAAGTATGATTTAATCATTTCATATACATAAATTCTCAATTAGAATAAAGTGTACTTGCGGTTTCTGAAAATATAGTTACCATAATGATAGCACAGAATTCCATTGCTACAGCCTTGGACTTTTAGGTCACTGATCTCTGAAGAATGTCATGGTAATGTTGCCTCATTCATAACATGGTGCTACAACATAAACCCCAAGGACAATGTCATACTAGAAAATAAGATGGACAAGGAAGTCCTTTGGAAAGTCTACTATATAGTAATAAAAGTTAGTATCTTTAAAGCCACATTTAGAAGCAAAAGAGGGAAAAGCCATCAACAAAGTTACACATTACGATCATTCTTATACTTTTATTATAAAGGTTAATCATTCATATAATATTAGGCAATGGGTTCTTGATTAAAGCTAAGTGTTGCTATCAGCAAACACTTGCATTCTTTCTGTTCTTGCTTTTTACACACATTCTGTATTCAGTGTATCTTTGAGAAGTTAGTCTTAACAGAAAGGTATGTGGGACTTCAGCACTTAAGTTCTCTTGACATAACTCAGCCCAATCACTCTACATGAATGTAGATCACTTTTCTATTCTTGGCAAGATAAGTTACTGGTAAATATCATTTAACCTTCCTCAAACAGTGACGGTGACCCTGGTTCCATCCATCAAATAGATTCCTCACTCTTAATTTAAAATATTAGACGGTGCCCTAAACCTTTTTCTTGCGGGGAGACCCAAGCAAATCTTATTTGGATAGATTCCCCATGGTTGTCTACAGTCAATGCCAGATTCTTATAAGATACCTAGCCAGGTACAGCATTTAATTAAAAGAAGGTCAGTCAATACAGTGGACATACTCCTGCTTGAGCAGTTAATTGCTACAAAGAGTTTAATAAATTATTTTTGGAGCCAAACTCCCAGTTTCCATGAAGGTTTTTTTTTTTTTTTTCTTAAAATCCTCACTGAATTCCACCAGCAAATTCTTTCCAAGCTTGTTAAATACCCAAAGACAAACAGCTGTCTGTAGGCATTCAAGATAAATGGAAAATACATAACCTCTCTATTTTAAGTCCATAGTAACTATCAGAAACCGAAGAGTAACTTCATTATTATATACTGCCCCATTTCACACTATGATCTTTTATTTTTAATATGAAATATTGAGACGAGAGTAATTAATTCCATTTAAGGGAATCAAGTGCTGGTGAAGGGAAGTTATATTTCAATCACCGAGCAGATATAAGAACAATCACAATGCAACACACCTCGTATCCTTGAGATCTTATTCTCAAAGAAATGGAAAAGGGATGCTAAATGAATCTGTGATCCAGCCAGAGAGCAGGCCCAGTCCACAGCTCAACTGAAATAATTTAAATGTGTCCTGGAGGTCCTTCCACTTTTTCTCAAACAAGGCTTACCCTCAGTGGTGATTCTCCATCCCCCTAAGTTTGACAACTATTGAACCTTACTCAGCTTTGCAACCAAACACTATCCCCATGATCTTCCTTTCCTAAACATCGAAAACTTCTTAAAATCCCGTGTTTAGCTGGAGCTTTTAGAGGAAACTAACCAAAAACCTAACTCCTTTGGTCCTTCCATTAGCATTTTTACATTTTTTAAGAGAAAGGATGAGGACTTAATTCAATTGAATAAAATCTGAAAGGTGAAATTCCAGTCTCTATATAAAGTCACTGCAGGAGAATATGAGAGAATATACTAGGGAAGGAGCCACCTTCACATCCCTCCTCATATCACACTATTTAAGAGGGAAGCCAAATAGCTGTAAATGCACTTTCCCTAAAATGGGATTCTTGTAGCTTGTTCTCACCCCAGAACATCATGGATGAAAGGGATCCTGATTCTAGCCTCTCATTTCACAGTTGAGGAAGCTAAAGCCCACAGCCATTCAATGATCTGCCCTAGATCACACAGCAAGCTACAGTCACATCTTATTCACTCTCTGTGCTTTACAAGGGTTTGGAGAAATGGATATACCCTACTTCTGCATCTACTTAAACTTTACATCCATTCAGTTGCCATGTTTTGTTTCACCTGGAAAACAGAAATAGCCTCCTAACTAGTCTCCCTGATTGCATGGTAGCATAAGTCTTATAGGGTGCTGAGAGCCCTTGTCACTCAAATGTTTAGAGTCTCCACATTGCAGAAGACACCATTAATCTACAGGAATGTCTCTTGAGATTCACCCTATGTGGGCTTCCAACCCAGGATTGTTAACTTCCCATAACAGAAATTTCATAACCTCCGAAGAAAACTCATGTCATTACCAGGTATTCCTATTAGGACTTTATTCATTATTTTAAACCCACATCTGTCTCTCTATGGCTGCCACAGATTATCATGAGTTCTGCGATTTGATACCATATTAAGCAATCCTAATATTTCTTCTTTTTGACACTCTTACTACATCTGAAGGCTGCTATCATGTCTCTTCTCTGTCTTCTCTTTCTCTTTTCCATATTAATAATCCCCTGTTTCTTCAAACATCCCCTATATGACATGGTTTGAAGTCTGGTCATAGGGTTCTTCTTCTCCTACATGTCCTCCAATTTGTCCATATCCTACTATGTAGCCACCAAAACAGGAGAATTATTCGAAACTAAAATATTACAAACACAGTATTCCAAACTTGAACGTGCATAATACAAAGAAATCACCCCCATTCTCATTCTAGATTACACAACTATGACAGAGATTAAGGTTTCATGAGCTTTTCGGCTTATGATAACAGAGTTGACTCATAGTGAACCGTTGAGCATAGTGAATAGTGGCTTGTTTTTCAAGCCACTTAATAATATTTTACTCATGCTACTAATTCTCTGAAACATCTCCCTCATCTGATTTTGTACAGTTTAATTTTGGGATTTGTAGAACTTTACATTTATCCCTGTTACATTTTGTTCTGTTAGAGTTGGCCCAGATCTCCGGTCTATAAATAGTATTTTATATCCTGTTTCTGTCTTAGTATTCAGTCTCTCCTGTCTTTATATTATTTGCACATTGGATGAATTTCCCATCAATATCTTCCCCAGCCTGAGGGAAATGATGCCTGTCTTAGGCAGAGTAGAGGGCAAGGCCAAGGACAGCAGCTTACAGCCCGCGACTGGGTGATCTCCAGGTTAACTTACAACCATGGTCAATATCCTTTGAGAATGGTTGTTTGACCCGTTATTAATCCATCTTCCCTTGCATACAAACATAAATCCATATTAATTACAAAAATATCACAAGAAAGTTGTTCAGATATGTTGCTGAGACCTTTTCTGCTTGTGTTATTTTTTTCTCACCTAATAGATTAGCGACCCTTATAAAGGAAGCAAAATTGATGTTAGCGTGGATTGCTTGCATCAACCCCTCACAGCATCCTAGTGGTCATCACCTCCTCCTCATTATTTCAATATCCCTTCTAAAATCTTGCCCATGGTCATCTTCAAGCTCACTGCTCCAGAGTTGTGACATCCATCATCTGACATTTGTCTATCTCATTCTTGAAATTAGTCAGTCTTTAACAGTGATCTCCTAGGTAATGTTTTTCAGAGCCCTACCATAAAACTGCTCCATGATAGAAGACTTAAATTTATTTAGATCAATATCATATTCTATCGGTCTCTACATGCACCTTACTTGGCTTTTCTCATTTATCCATGTTCATTTACACACGTTCATTCTACACCGTTGAGTCCAAAGATCAATTTACCTTAACCCCAAAGGCAAAATTAAAGTGGAAACTGAGGTGCTCTGCTTTCTCCCTGTCATCCGTCACTTCCTTGATATCTTTGCCTTAATATTGACAAAAATCTAGCTCTTGCCCTTGTTTTTGTTTAACCGTAAGGTATTCTAAAATTTTGCCTTCCAAACTGTTCTTTTAGGTCAGCGCCACCCACTCATTTATATTACACACACCTTGACTTCGAACACTTTTTCAAACATATTGCTTGAAAATTGTGTCTGATGCTGATCAAGGCAAAATAAAGTTATATAGTCATGCAATAATTTAATTTTATCATTTGCTGATTTTCAAAGAACAATGCTCAATCTCATTGCTTTGCAAGGGATCTATAATTATTTCAGGCTCAGGAAATACCGATGAGGTTATGTTTAAAAAAAAAGAAAAACCTTTCCATGCGGAAATCAAAGAAAGAAAATAGACAACATCAAATATGTAAAAATAAGCAAAATAATGTATAATTTACTAAATCCTATTTAAAATGAAAGCTAGGACAGCATAGTACTGAAGAGCACTGGCTTTTGGGTTAGCAAAGTTGAGTTTAAATGCTTTTGTTCAGCTCACACTAAGTGTGTAATCTTGAGATACTTACCTCTTCTTTCCAAGGCTCCCTCTCCCTCATTTGTGAGATATGGATAATGCTAGTGCCCACTGCTTAGGGGGCTACGAGGATTCAATGAAAAAGAGGAAATAATGTATTTGTTCAGTTACTGACACACAATAAGAACTCACTAAACCCCACAGTATTTTATATGTTCCCACTTAAAATCCACTTTTAATATTGAATACTTGGGTGAAAGATGCCCCGATTTTTAAGGAGCATGAAATATGAGGTAGATATAAATCACTTAGGAGAAAAGAAACTAGGAAAACGGCTGACACAGAAGTCACAATCATGTTCAAATTGATAAAGCAATATCTCTGCCTGGTTCTGGCCTTGCACTGTAACCTCCTAAAGGACAAGGTCCCTGAAATACACTTCTTTGTGACCACCGTGCACGCACGCGCACACACACGCACGTGCACACACACACTCGCACTCCCATACCTTGCACAGAGTGAAGTACATGGTAAGTGCTAAATAACCATGCTTGACTGAGCAGTGATCTCCTCAGAGTTGGAAGACAAGAAGTAAATTCACAACTCTCCAGGCAACACAAAAATCAACTGCAGTAGATACGCTGTATACCCAGGTTCCCCGTCTGGGAATTGCCTGGCCCACATAATGTGGTGGCCTCCTTGCAGTCATGTTTCTGCACCATGACCCTGCCCCTTTGGCCACAGCAGACTGGTTTAATGATGGACACCTAACCACCACTGGTGGACAGCTGGGAAAACTGGATTTTCTCTCCCGAGCATCTGTTAGGAATTTAGTTACACTCTTGGTGGAGATCTGGAAGGAGGGTCTACAAACTCCTGCCCCTGAGGTCTTGGATTTACTTAATCCCCACCCTTTCTTCAATTCTGATCATTCCCTGAAATGCCTATGATACTACAGCATCTTTCCAATGAATTTCATTTTCTTGCCTAAGTGAATTCCAGACAGTTTCTGTTGCCTTTAGTTTAAACACGAAAACTGAACTAATACACTGAGGAAAATAAAGAGAAAGAATACCAGTTTCATCATCAGCCTGGCCTTGCCTATGGCTACACATGCTTTTGACTGATACAAACAACCAAAACAAGATCTAATAGTTTACTCTTTGCTAGAACACACTGAATGGAACTCAGTAAAGCTTGTTAGGAAAGAGATTATGGAATCATGTCAGCAAAATGTATCATCAAGATCCATAAAAGATTATAGACTTTAGAATCAGATCACATAAAATCAGAGAAAAGCCAGAATTTTCCAAGAGAGATACTTTCTGAGAAGATTAATCAAAATTACATGGCAAAAATAAGGGCCAACACTGGCTCAGTGCTTACTACATGCTAACCACTGCTCTAAGGCGTTTTACGTGCATAAACTCACTTAGCCCCTATGACAACCCTGTAACATGGAGCTAGTAAAGATGAGGAAACTCAGGGACTGAGACATGAAGTACGTTCCCAAGGTTTCATGGCTAAAAAGTGGCAGACCGAGGCTTCAATCCCGGTGCTCTTAACAATGGCAGAGTTGGGTTTGTCCTAAACTAGTTGTTCTCTTTTCTCCTGTCTTCTTTTTGACCAACTCTCCCCACTGGGAGGTGGCCAGCCAGATGATGGGCGCAGCTGAGCCACAGGACCGTGGAGCAACATTCCCTGCAAATCACACCCATGGCACTGGCTTCACTAGTTTAGGTCTTCAGCCACTTAGGGGGAAGTGCCCCACTCAGTAGAGTAAGCATGGATTTGAATCCACACAGACCTAAAGTTGAATCCCTGCATCTCCACCCGGCAGTTGGGTAACTTTGAACAAGCAAACGTCTCTGAGCCTTGGTCTTCTCACTTTAATACTTGCCTCACAGAATCATCTTGAGGATTAAATGGGGATCATACAAATGAAGGCATCAGAACACAGTAGAGGTCAATAAATATGAAGAGCCCATCCCTTGTTAATTCAGCATATGTTTTTTAAAAATATACACTGAGAGAGTGGCATGGACATATATACACTACCAAACGTAAAATGGATAGCTAGTGGGAAGCAGCCGCATAGCACAGGGAGATCAGCTTGGTGCTTTGTGACCACCTAGAGGGGTGGGATAGGGAGGGTGGGAGGGAGGGAGACGCAAGGGGGAAGAGATATGGGAACATATGTATATGTATAACTGATTCACTTTGTTATAAAGCAGAAACTAACACACCATTGTAAAGCAACTACACTCCAAAAAAGATGTTAAAAAAAATAAAAATAAAAATAAAATAAATAAATAAATAAATGTACACTGATCCTTTTAGATTTTTAGAGTCTACTTTTCTATCTCCTCCATCTTCATCTTTCTGAGTTGGTAGACTTTTCCATATAGGTGTGACAATAGGGAACAGCTGGGAGACACAAATGATTAAAAAAGGAAAACCACATCATTAATTGAGGATGAGAGACCCGTTAACTCAGTTTGCTGTAACACTGTGCATGGGAAACCCCCTTGAAACCTCCCAACTCACAAAAACCAAAGGCTTGCGGTCATCTTCACTGTGCAAATGAAACATCACTCTGCAAACCACAACTAATTTTATGTTTAACTTTTTTAAACAAACCATAACAAATACTAAGTGTAGCTAATCATTCCCTGATTCCTTTGGTATTCATTGTAATAGCACTAATTATGATAAACACATTTGGAATTAATGTGCATGTCATATGCATATACCAATTCAAATTTACCATTGATTAATGCCCGTGAAGTGAACAGCGAGTCTTCAGTTTTAATACACCACTCACATCTTGAGCAGCACAGCCTTAAAAATGGTCCCAGCCATGCAACACCAAAGCAGCAGCCTACAGAAGGCAAAAGGCAAGGGGGACATTGCAGGAAGATGATTCTGAGGGTCTTTCCCTTCTCTGTTTTCATGATGCATTCTGCGGGTGCAGGCAGAGTCCAGATTCTGCAAACCTAGCATTAGAACACATTAGTGTGAGAGAAAATTAAGTTTGGTGGTTAAAGCCTGCACTTGGAATCTGATCTAGTTTCATATCCTGGCTTTGCCGCTTATTCGCTAGTACATTGTTTTAGGCAAGTCACCCAGGGTCTCTAACCTTCAGGTCCTTCATCTGTAGCAGTGGAGATAATATGCTCCTCATAGGACTGTTGTGAGGATTCATAAGAAAAAGCAAATATTTCACTGTTCTCGGCAAATGGTTTGTGTTTTAATTTAAAAAATAGCATTATTATAATTGATAATGATCACCATTATTATAATAGAATATTTGCTATTACAAGCTAGGAATCTCATTCAACAGGATGCACTGGCATAAATAAATATCCCCCAAGCAGGCCCAGCATGTCAGGGATCCAAGAGTGAGATAGGGGAGGGAAGGCAAAGATATGACTGTTTGTTTTCAGTTTTTGTTTTGGGTTTTTTTTTTAATAAGACTGTTTTAGAGGTTTGAGTTTAGAGTGCAGAGTGATGATGGGTAAAGGGGAGAACTCTGGCATGAGAAAGCTGCCCCATCATTCTCTTGCCAGCCACTGTGCACAAGCCCATCAAGCTTTTAAGAGTTGACGTCTTCATTTGTAATACGGAGGCGAAAATATCCATCTCACAGTGCTGTGAGGATCAAATGAGGTGATGAAATGGGAAATGTTGAAAGCATCGTGATCAGAGTTTATAACTATTATTATTGGCATCATTATCATCATGATTGATTACCATCATCACCATGAATGAACGAAGGTTTAGGGACGCCCATTCTGAAATCCTTTCCTTGGAGCGCTAGCCTTTAAATTTATGCCTGAATAAAGGATGCTTTTCATTGTCCTGTTCCTAACCTCTCTTCCAAGCCTCCACATCTACATATGTACAGACCAGGCAGACTTCCTGTGTTTCCCAGCCCCAGCCCGCTACCTCACCGAAGCATGCTCATGTGTGCAAAGGGGCTTAGGACAGCACAGGGATGGCTCAGAACAAACTCAACCCCTCCCAGGGAAGTAGAACTCAATCCACTGCCGTCCTGAGAGCCCACTCTCAGTAACACAGACTTACTGAAAAGAACGTCTTGGGCACAGTTATAAGGCACCCACATCCTGCTGGCCTCCCCCACCCCCATGGTGATGCATCTGGTCAAGGAACCCCAGCACAAGGTGAATGCCTCTCACAGCACATCTGCTACCCCTCCTCCTACTACATCATTCAAGCATTAAGCTTAACCTCCCCTCCCCCAGACAGGACTCCCTTGAGTAGAGAGATCATTTGAAGAAAAAGTCTTTTCCATTCCCAACACTGATTATTTAATTAAAAAAAAAAAATCGAAAGATAACAAGGGTTGGCGAGGTTGTGGAGGAATTGGAACACTTGTACATTGCTGGTTTTTTTGTTGTTGTTGTTTTTAACATCTTTATTGGAGTATAATTCCTTTACAATGGTGTGTTAGTTCCTGCTTTATAGCAAAATGAATCAGCTATACATGTACATATATCCCCATATCTCTAACACCTGTACACTGTTATCGGGAATGTAAAGTGGTGCAAAAAATAAATAAAAATAAATAAAATAAAATAAAGTGGTGCAGCCTCTGTTGAAAACAGTATGGAGATTCCTCAAAAAATTAAAATAAAACTACCATATGATTCAGCAATCCCACTTCTGGGTTTATATCCAAAAGAATTAAAATCAGGATCTCAAAAACCAGTATCTGCACTCCCATATTCATTACAGCATTATTCACAATTGCCAAGATATGGAAACCACCCACATATCCAATGGCAGATGAAGGGATAAAGAAAATGTGGTATATACATATAGTGGAATGTTATTAGGCCTTTAAAAAGAAGGAAGTCCTACCATTTGCAACACAACAAGAAGGGACCTGGAAGACATTATGCTAAGTGAAATAAGTCAGTCACAGAGGATAAATATTGCATGATTCCTCTTACATGAGGCACCTCAAACAGTCAAACATACAGAAGTAGACAACTGAATGGGGGTTACCAGGGGATGGGGGAGGAAGATATGGGGAGCTGTATTTCAATGAGTTTAAAGTTACAGTTCCACAAGAGGAGTAAGTTCCAGAGCTCTGCTGTGCAACATAGTACCTGTAGTTAAAAATATGGTACCCTGCACTTAAAAATGTAAGAAAGCAGATCTCATGTTGTGTTCTCACAAAACAAAACAAACCCCAAAGAGATGCAAGAAAACCTTTGGAGGTGATGAATATCTTTATTTACTGGACTGTCGTGGTGTGCCATGAGTATATACATATGTCCAAACTCACCAAATTGTATAAAGTAATTATGTGCAGTACTTTGTATACCAATTACATATACCTAAATAAAGCTGGAGGGAAAAAGAAACACACCAAAATGCTACTATTGGTTACCAAAGGAAGGTGGGATTGGATAAGAGTATATATGTGATGGAGGCTAAACAACACATTACTTAATAACCAAGAGATCACTGAAGAAATCAAAGAGGAAATCAAAAAATACCTAGAAACAAATGACAATGAAAACACGATGACCCAAAACCTATGGGATGCAGCAAAACCAGTTCTAAGAGGGAAGTTTATTGCAATACAATCCTACCTTAAGAAACAAGAAACATCTCAAATAAACAACCTAACCTTACACCTAAAGCAATTAGAGAAAGAAGAACAAAAAACCCCCAAAGTTAGCAGAAGGAAAGAAATCATAAAGATCAGATCAGAAATAAATGAAAAAGAAAGGAAGGAAATGATAGCAAAGATCAATAAAAGTAAAAGCTGGTTCTTTGAGAAAATAAACAAAATTGATAAACCATTAGCCAGACTTATCAAGAAAAAAAGGGAGAAGACTCAAATCAATAGAATTAGAAATGAAAAAGGGGAAGTAACAACTGACACTGCAGAAATACAAAGGATCATGAGAGATTACAACAAGCAACTATATGCCAATAAAATGGACAACCTGGAAGAAATGGACAAATTCTTAGAAATGCACAACCTGCCGAGACTGAACCAGGAAGAAATAGAAAATATGAACAGACCAATCACAAGCACTGAAATTGAAACTGTGATTAAAGATCTTCCAACAAACAAAAGCCCAGGACCAGATGGCTTCACAGGCGAATTCTATCAAACATTTAGAGAAGAGCTAACACCTATTCTTCTCAAACTCTTCTAAAATATACCAGAGGGAGGAGAAACACTCCCAAATTCATTCTACGAGGCCACCATCTCTCTGATACCAAAACCAGACAAAGATGTCACAAAGAAAGAAAACTACAGGTCAATACCACTGATGAACATAGATGCAAAAATCCTCAACAAAATACTAGCAAACAGAATCCAACAGCATATTAAAAACATCATACACCATGACCAAGTGGGGTTTATCTCAGGAATGCAAGGATTCTTCAATATACACAAATCAATCAACGTGATACACCATATTAACACATTGAAGGAGAAAAACCATATGATCATCTCAATAGATGCAGAAAAAGCTTTTGACAAAATTCAACACCCATTTGTGATAAAAACCCTCCAGAAAGTAGGCATACAGGGAACTTTCCTCAACATAATAAAGGCCATATATGACAAACCCACAGCCAACATCGTCCTCAATGGTGAAAAACTGAAACCATTTCCACTAAGATCAGGAACAAGACAAGGCTGCCCACTCTCACCACTATTATTCAACATAGTTTTGGAAGTTTTAGCCACAGCAATCAGAGAAGAAAAAGAAATAAAAGGAATCCAAATCAGAAAAGAAGAAGTAAAGCTGTCACTGTTTGCAGATGACATGATACTATACATAGAGAATCCTAAAGATGCTACCAGAAAACTACTAGAGCTAATCAATGAATCTGGTAAAGTAGCAGGATACAAAATTAATGCACAGAAATCTCTTGCATTTCTATACACTAATGATGAAAAATCTGAAAGTGAAATTAAGAAAACACTCCCGTTTACCATTGCAACAAAAAGAATAAAATATCTAGGAATAAACCTACCTAAGGAGACAAAAGACCTGTATGCAGAAAATTATAAGACACTGATGAAAGAAATTAAAGATGATACAAATAGATGGAGAGATATACCATGTTCTTGGATTGGAAGAATCAACATTGTGAAAATGACTCTACTACCCAAAGCAATCTACAGATTCAATGCAATCCCTATCAAACTACCACTGGCATTCTTCACAGAACTAGAACAAAAAATTTCACAATTTGTATGGAAACACAAAAGACCCCAAATAGCCAAAGCAATCTTGAGAAAGAAAAACGGAGCTGGAGGAATCAGGCTCCCTGACTTCAGACTATACTACAAAGCTACAGTAATCAAGACAGTATGGTACTGGCACAGAAACAGAAATACAGATCAATGGAACAGGATAGAAAGCCCAGAGATAAACCCACGCACATATGGTCACCTTATCATTGATAAAGGAGGCAAGCATATACAGTGGAGAAAAGACAGCCTCTTCAATAAGTGGTGCTGGGAAAAATGGACAGCTACATGTAAAAGAATGAAATTAGAACACTCCCTAACACCATACACAAAAATAAACTCCAAATGGATTAAAGACCTAAATGTAAGGCCAGACACCATCAAACTCTCAGAGGAAAACATAGGCAGAACACTCTATGACATAAATCACAGCAAGATCCTTTTTGACCCACCTCCTAGAGAAATGGAAATAAAAACAAAAATAAACAAATGGGACCTAATGAAACTTAAAAGCTTTTGCACAGCAAAGGAAACCATAGACAAGATGAAAAGACAACCCTCAGAATGGGAGAAAATATTTGCAAATGAAGCAACTGACAAAAGATTAATCTCCAAAATTACAAGCAGCTCATGCAGCTCAATATTAAAAAAACAAAAACCCAATCCAAAAATGGGCAGAAGACCTAAATAGACATTTCTCCAAAGAAGATGTACAGATTGCCAACAAACACATGAAAGAATGCTCAACATCATTAATCATTAGAGAAATGCAAATCAAAACTACAATGAGATATCATCTCACACCGGTCAGAATGGCCATCATCAAAAAATCTACAAACAATAAATGCTGGAGAGGGTGTGGAGAAAAGGGAACCCTCTTGCACTGTTGGTGGGAATGTAAATTGATACAGCCACTATGGAGAACAGTATGGAGGTTCCTTAAAAAACTAAAAATAGAACTATCTTATGACCCAGCAATCCCACTACTGGGCATATACCTTGAGAAAACCATAATTCAAAAAGAGTCATGTACCAAAATATTCATTGCAGCTCTATTTACAATAGCCAGGACATGGAAGCAACCTAAGTGTCCATCGACAGATGAATGGATAAAGAAGATGTGGCACATATATACAATGGAATATTACTCAGCCATAAAAAGGAATGAAACTGATTTATTTGTAGTGAGGTGGATGGACCTAGAGACTGTCATACAGAGTGAAGTAAGTCAGAAAGAGAAAAACAAATACCGTGTGCTAACACATATATACGGAATCTAAAAAAAAAAAAAAAAAGGTCATGAAGAACCTAGGGGCAAGATGGGAATAAAGATGCAGACCTACTAGAGAATGGACTTGAGGATACGGGGAGGGGGAAAGGTAAGCTGGGACAAAGTGAGAGAGTGGCATGGACATATATACCCTACCAAACGTAAAATAGATAGCTAGTGGGAAGCAACCGCATAGCATAGGGAGATCAGCTCGGTGCTTTGTGACCACCTAGAGGGGTGGGATAGGGAGGGTGGGAGGGAGGGAGATGCAAGAGGGAAGCGATATGGGGACATATGTATATGTATAACTGATTCACTTTGTTATAAAGCAGAAACTAACACACCATTGTAAAACAATTATACTCCAATAAAGATGTTAAAAAAAAAAAGAGTATATATGTGAGGGGGTTATTAACATTCTCTTTATAATCATTTAAATTTTTAATTGAAAACATATTTTAATCACAAAAATGATAATGACTAAAATTTTCCCAAATTTGGCAAAAGACACAAACCTAAAGATTCAAAAAACTTAGCGAACCCTAAACAAGATAATCCCAAAGAAACCCATACCAAGACTTTCCACAAACTTCTGAAACCTAAAGACAAAGAAAAAAATCTAGCAATCTGCAAGAGAGAAACAATACCTTACAGACAAGGGAAAAAACAATTTGAAAGACAGTGAATTTCTCATGAGAAGTGAGTGACACCAGGAGGAAGTGGCATGATATTTTCTAAGAACTGGAAAAAAAAAAATACTGTCAACTCCAAATTCTCTATCCAACAAAAATTTCCTTCAGGAATGAAAGGGTAAATCAAAACATTCTCAAATGAAAGAAAACTAAGAAAATTTTTTTACCAGCAGACCTATTCCAAAAGAATGGCTAAAGGAAGCTCTTGAAACAGAAAAAAAAAAGAAAAGAAAATGATCAAAGAAGGAACCCTGGAAAATAAGGAAGGAAAACAGAACACCAGAATGGAGCACAGGAGAAAGGCGATCACATTTGTACTGCATAGCCTGCACACCAGAAATGCACGATGAAATCAGTACATACTAGGATGACTGTCAATGCAAGTGGCCCTTCTGTTTCCTCTATTCCTACAAATTACACTGTTTTCCCCCATTCATCAGACTCTCATCTTTTAAATGCTCCAAAAATGCTCTTGCCCTGCCCACCTGGGCTTCAGGAATTTGTTAAATGATGAGCACGTCCAGCTACTTCTTTTTTTTTTCAAATTTATTCTACTGAAGTATATTTGATTTACAGTGTTGTGTTAGTTTCTGGTATACAGCAAAGTGATTCAGTTATACATATATATATGTATGTCTGTGTGTGTGTGTGTGTGTGTGTGTGTGTGTGTGTATACATAAAAAATAGCTCGCATCTTCTAATCCCAACCTCCCACTCCATCCCTCCCCCACTCTCCTTCCCCCTTGGCAACCAAAAGTCTGTCCTCTATGTCCGTGAGTCTGTTTACCTTTCATAGATAAGTTCATTTGTGTCATATATTAGACATATGATTTGTATGGTATTTGTCGTCTCTTTCTGACTTACTTTACTTAGTATGATAATATCTAGGTTCATCCATGTTTTTGCAAATGGCATTATTTCACTCTTTTTTATGGCTGAGTAATATTCCACTGTATATATGTACCACATCAGCTTTATCCATTCCTCTGTCCATGGACATTTAGGTTGTTTCTATGTCTTGGCTGTTGTAAATAGTGCTGCTATGAACATAGGGGGCTCATGTATCTTTTCAAATTATAGTTTTCTCCAGATATATGCCCAGGAGTGGGATTGCTATATCCAGCTACTTCTGTTTCCTATCCTTATATCCAACAACACTCCTGGCCCTATTTGCCAAGCACCCCAGTACAAGGTCAGTCCCTGAGGCACAGGCTGCTTTCATCCTGGCCCCCACTGTTTCTTCTTACAGACTATGAAGAGGACACTTTCAGCACAAAGAACTGTACTCTTCATGGAATTCCAAATTTTCTAAGAAAAAAAAAAAGAAGTTATGTGGTAAAGGGGCATCTCTTCCCTTCCAGTTAGCCCTTACTCTCCCTCCTCCTTCTTTTTGGAATCCCAGAGGCTGACCTTGCCATATAAAGAGGCCTCCTATAATGTGACTGAGGTTCCACTTTTCCTCCATGAAATACAGAGGGAGAAGGAGAGGCAGCAAACACTGGAAACTCCATCTCCCTTGGCTGCAGTGTATTTTGATCACCATCTGATCCAGATAATTTCCCACTCGAGAAGCCTTCATTATTTGATTCAGTGATATATGAGTGAGGAGAAAGAGTCCCACAAATTTCTAGGACTACATACTATAGGCAGATTTTTGGAAGGAATGTGTTATAATTAATGTTGACCCTTTCAGTTTTATGTCATGCAAATATTGCCAATTTGCTTTTGTTAGTATGTGCTGCAAAATTTTAAAATACATACCTTTTTGTATTTTTTGATCATGCTAAGAAAGAAATTCTATACACAAATTAAAACAAATACTTTCCATCTTATACAAAGTAATACTGACTACTATTTGCTGGTCCAAGCCTTTCCTCTTCACCATTAAACACTCTGTATCTCCTCACATACTTCCTACAGAAAGGAGGTACCAAGTAAAATGTTCTTTGACAGTTGAATAAACACAGAACCTGCAAATTACCATCTAGAAATCCTGGAGTCCTGTATAGGTGGGTGAATTCCCTGTCTTATTTTGATTGGCTTTTTAATGGAAATACAGTCAAAGGAGAGAAATGGGTGTGGCAGAATGTGGGGGAAAGGTATGATCTCACCTATCCCAATAAAATGGCAGCAGTGACTCAAGATCCCTCCAGAGGCACTGGGAGCCTTCAGAATCGGATGCCTGAGGAGAGGGCCTCAACTGACCAGCACCTATGCCTGAACTCCAGGAAGCACTGTCCTTCCCCTGTTGCAGGAACCACTTTGACAGCCCTACTCCACGAGGTATGGACACAGCACCTGTCTAAGGTGCCTTGCCTCCTAGGTGATGGAGACTGATAAAAGGCTTTTCATCTGCCGAGAGTGCTTTTAGTTCTCCCAGAAGAAGCACAATCAGGAAAACCTGGAACTGAGCAATTTGGTCAGAGTCATCAGAGAGTTGAAGCCAGTAATACAAACAGGCCTAAGAATTTGCCCTGGCATGGTAAGCTTCTATGTGACCATGGCAGAAAAACTCAGAAAAATTCAATCCATTTGCCTGAACGAGTTTGAAAATCCCTGCTGACTCTCTGCAAACACAGCTTCTGCTTCACCTGAATCAGGACTTTGGAGAAAAAAAAATCAAGATGGTCTTTTCACTTGTCCCCAGTGTCTTGATATCTCTCAGATACAAAGGATCCCGATCAACATGGTCCCATGACAGCTGGTGGCTGAAATTAAAGTGTTTATGCCTGCACTGAGCATGAACTACTGGATGTGGACATTCTGTGTGCTTACAAGTCTGGATCGAGCCATGACCAATAGCTTCCTCATATTTCTAATGACTTGCAGAGTATCAGATGTGTGAATGGCCAGCAGAGTCCACCAGACAACCCTGAGACACGCATCTCTGTGGTGTGTATCTTGGGTTCCCCTCGCTTTGCTCTGGCCACCACCATTGGGAGGGAGAAATAGGAGAGTCAGCTGAATATGCTGTGAGTCTCTACAAGAATATGAATAGTGTCAAGAAACTTCCCCTGTTATCTTCAGCCCTTGGGTTTTGGGTTGTGAGTCTTAGGGAAAGAAGTGAAGTTACTATCACTTCTGAACCATGGACTTGACTCCATATAAACCCAAATTTGCAAAAAGTAAGAAATTTCCTAGACTGTGACATGAAAGCCATTTCACTTTTCAATGCCTCTGATGGTTTCCATCTATATACACACAAATGTGTCTGTCTCAGAGCCTTTGCATCCACTCTTCTGCCCCGGGGTCCCAAGAGACAGTGAAAATGTGGAACCCGTGAAGATCTGTCACAAAGAAGCTACAAATACTGCAATTTGGGCACAGTCTCCTCAAGAAGACATGTAAAGTCTTACCAGAAAGAAAGAACAAGTGGGAGAAAACTACTGCCTCATGTATTCCCAAGTTCTCAGATATGAACAAGTATTTGCAAGAGGCTACGTCCATGAACTGCTGCTTCAAGAACAGTTCCTGATGAACCTCTTTCTGGAGAGTGTCTGGGCTGGATAAGTGTCACATGTCATAAATGTGTGGGTAGGTTGTGAACAAAGAAAAAGTCATCACATTAAAAGCCTGAACACCAAGCAAGAAAGATGACAAATACCTGAAGAAAGTTTCCAATTGAAAAAGTCAAAAGAGAGGACTCAGAGATGGGAACATTTTGAAAGAAAAAGAAAAAGTTCACTTGCAAAGAGTACAACTTTTTGTTGTACAAAACAGTCTTCAGAAGGACTCCTTCCTCAAGAGAGAATATAACAACTATTTAATCGAATAAACCGCAAAATCATCGAGGTCATAAAAAATTACTATAATGGCAGCGCTCTTTTGAGATGCCGACAATAAAATGCAAAAACGTGAACGTTGAATTCATCCATGTCAATTTCAAATATATTTCTAAATCTCGACAGAATAACAAAGCGTCACTGCACTCTCTAGAACACAGCCCTCACATGCAACCAAACACGTGTGTACGTGTACGTGTATGTGTGCCAGGATATCCCTGCCAGCCCGGGTACAGGCATGCCCCACCTAGAGCAGGTTCTTTACACCTGGGTGTTTACTTCTCTCAGGAAGACACTGGAACATTAAGAAGAAGACAACCCTTCCACACGAACAAGCAATAGCTTTGTTTTTCACAAGCTCACGCCACTCCCATGGCCTTATCCCTTTTCCTCCTTCTATGTTTGAAGTCAGACCCCAACCACCAGGCTTTCTGAGCTCCACCCAATCAACTCACGAGAGGGTCTGGCTGAGGGCAGATGACTGGTGTATTCAGCAATGACCCTCAGAGGCCCGAGGCCCAGGAACTCAAGCATTCAAAAATTAGGTCGACAAATTTAGTCCTGTCGCAGGAGGACAATTAAGAAGGTTGGCTGGTTTGTTTCATAAGTGGATTCCTGGGCAGCCCAAGTATGACAGCTGTTTAACACCAGCCCAAGGAGATGAGCCCAGATGAAAAAGAAAAAGAGCTCAACCAAGCCTCATTCTGCTACTAAAGAGAAGCAGGAGAGAGAGAGAGAGACGTGCATTTGACTTCACTTTGAGCTACTACTGTATTGTGTTTGGAGGGCTGTATTTTTCCCCTGGGGGGGGGGGGTGGCCAGATTAGAGGGAAAGAGGTTGCACTTTGAAAGAAAAGAAAACGAGTTATTATGAGCAAATCAGAACTGGTTTCAAGAAATCCTGGGCCTGGCTGGAGTCCGTGGCATGTGTAATAGCCGTGTCCCAAACAGAAATCGTTATTGGGATGCGCAGCCCCAAAGCCGACTTCAATTGCTGCCTTTTCATCTCCGCAGCCACCAACAGGCCAGAAGCTCAGCTGCAGCTTTCATTAATTTCCACCGTCACCTCTGATCTTGAAGCTTTAGCCAGGAAGGGAGCCGAGGGCTTTGTCTTTTTTCATAGGTAATTTTCAATTACAAGGGCCAGTTTCCTTGAACCCTACGGTGGGGCAGAGCGGCTTGGGGAGCAAGCTTCCTTCTCTCCCAAAGAAACAAAGGGATTGGTAAAAAAAAAAAAAAAAAAAAAAAAATCAGATGGTGAGAGCTCATGAATACCCCAGCTCTGGCTCCAACCAGAAATAAACATGAAAAATAATGAAAGCCCTGAAAGTGAACAGCTGAGGACGCATATCCGGCGGCATTCGGGGGCAGCTCTCAAAAGCCACCTGGAGTTTCCTGAATCCCAAGTAATAACTTTCCAACTATCTCCTAAGCCAATTTTTTGAGAGCCCTGAATGGCTGGCATGAGTGCCAAGAACAATGCAGTGGCACAGCTTCTATTCAGCAGCCGGGCCCCCTGCCCGCCACCGACATTCACCAGGCAGGAGAGCACTGGGAAAGGCGAGCTGCAGGGGGATGGCCCCCTCTGGGAGCTCTTCTCTTTCCTGATCTTCTTCAGCGACTCTTAAATTTGTACACTACACTTTCTGGGGAAAGACTTTTTAAACTGACTACCTTAAAGGGGAGATTCTTCTATGAACTATAAAAAAATGTTTTAAGAAAGAGAAATCTAACTCGCCAGGCATATTAATAATAAGTTAGTAACAGGCCCTGCATACATGTTATCTCATTTAACACTCATATCACATGTACAAGGTCAGTGTTGTTTTTATCTCTGGTGGTTGGAGAGGTTAAATCATTCTAGTCAAGGTCATAAAGCTCAAAAGTACCTGAGCTGGAATTAAACCCAGCTAGCTCCATCCAAAGCCTGCAGATGTACTTTTCACTGAAGAACGTGGTCTCTCCTGTCAAGGGGTCCTGAGCAGTGTCAGTAGAGGCGATGGAGAGAGATATCAGAGGTGAACCCTTCTGCCCACATGTGGACCCTCATGTGGCATTCTCACAGTGATGGTCACCAAAGCCATCATTGCCTGCATGAGGCTGCAACCCACACACTCAGCAATGGATCTTCCTGGGGTCTTCCTGCTATGTGCAGGCACAGGGTCTTCTGTGCTCTGTCTACTTAATAATTGCTTCTCAGGGAGAAATGCATATTCTGCCCCTGAAGTTCTGTCAATCTACTTGGTAAGATAGGACCAACGTCAGCTCTCAACTGAATTACAAAGAAGCAGTTTGTCTTTAGTGCCTCAGCTTTCTCCACTTTCTCTGCCCTTTGCCTTCTTTTGTCTCCTCTTCACCTCCACAGGCTGCAGGCTACACTCACTACTGTAATTGCTCCTAGAGCTAAAAGAAAAGACCACTGACTAATTCATACTAAGTGTACAGAACTACAGATGTTCATCCTTACAATAAACAAGTATATTTCTAACGATAAAAATTATCATTGCATGCTGGACTAGGAAATAGATATATTTCTAGGGAAGAGATCTTTCTAGCATCCCTAAAAACAAACCACAGAAGTAAATAATTTTTTTTCCGCACTTCAGATTAAGCCAAACCAACACATACATATTCACACAGATATGCACACATGCACAGACACACGCAGAGACATGAACTTAAACACAGTAATGTCTCTACTCCAACTCAATCCAATTATTATATTCTGAGAGCCTACCATTATGGTGAGAGCCATGAGAGCAGGCCGCCAAGATAAGCAAGACACTAGGACCCTTAAGAAGCTTATAATCTGTCTGGGGACAGACATGCATCTAAAGACATCATCGAGGGAACATCATAGCACCAATCCTTTGGTTTTGAGGAGATGCTAAAAAAAAAAAAGAGAGAGAGAGAGAGAGCAGCCCCCTGTAAATGCGGTTAGGTTTGCAAACTCGCTCAAAAGAGGCGGGGCTCCCCTCTTCCTCCCCCCCCCCCCACAAAACGGGGATTGAGGAAATAAAAATTGAAACCTTTGAACCTTACAGCAAAGCACCAAATTTGGTGCTTCCCAAGAGAAACTGACAGGGAAACACTGCAAAGCTGCTTTACTGAAATGCATAAACTGTTGGGATTATTTGAAGGCAAGTCTCAGATCTCCATATTTATTAAACCTAAATTAATGCCTGACATAAAAAATGTGCAAGAGATTTGCTGAATGAATGAATGAGTTATAGAAATTAGGGAGGCATCAGGTCCAGTTCCTTGGCGTCGAGCTGGGTGGCCTTATACAGGCCCCTCAGCCCTCTGCATCTCTGCTGAGGGGAGAGCAGTGCCAGCCCTCCCCACCTCTTAAGGCTCCTGGGAGCATCAGAGGAGCTCATGGACTCCAGAGCATTTTCAGAAGCCTAAAGCATTCTGCAGGTTCAAGGGCTGTTATTATTCTTTTGCAGATGCCCATGACAGTCGCAGCTGTTCTTGTAGGGAAACTGAATTCATCCCTGATTAATCAGCCCGTTTACTGCAGGCTGATTGTAGCCTGACTTGCCCCTACTCTGGCTCTGGGGCTCCCTCCTCCACTGTTTGCTGCTCAGCCCCTCAACCTTCAGACACTAGAGCCAGAAACAGGGCCTGGAGGAGGCTCTCCTTCTCTCCTGCAGCCTCCGCCTGCATGGGGTCCATCACCCCTACCCCTGTACCCACCTCCATTCTGGATACACCAGGCTGTACCCAGAATGCCTACACAAAGCTCCCCAGCTAAACAGCCCTTCTGGATGTCAGAGGACTGCTGTGACCCTCCTTCCTTGCCAGTCCTGCTCATTAGCACAGCTATTTATTTTCAGGGAAATGGTGAGATATCTCTGCTCTATAATATGCACATTTTAGCCCAAGATAAAGGCTTCTAAACAGTGGCCAACAGCAGCATGTATGCAAAAGCAGAGGTTGATGCAAGTTAAGGAGACTGAGATTGGAGTTAATCTTTCTAGCAATTTGATACCCCCGCTTCCCTTTGGAGGCCAGCAGAGGCACTTGGCACTTAGCATGTTTAACTTCCTGCAGCGGAGCCCGGTTCTGTGTGTTCCTGTCTCATAGGCATCTATCATCATCTTTAAAAGCGGTGTCGTCCTGGAGTGATTCGCCTTTCAAATACAAGCGCCACAGTTTAGGAACATCGTGGCCAGAGACAACAGAGAACACTGATGTAACAACAGCCCTGACCTCATGTTTCTCTGTGCCTCTCTTTGTACCCATAACGTCTGCTATTAAGCCTCTGAGCTAGCACAATTCCGATAAAGCAAAACAATATCCTGTTTTATTACAAATGTGTCAGACCCCTACGTGGAGTCCCTTTTTGCTCTCCTTTTATATGGTGGGGTCCTTATCCAATAAGCACTCAAGATGGATTTACTGAGGGACAATTAAACACCAAATCAGCAGAAGTAATATAAGTTGGTGTCCTGACCTCCTGGTACATACACTAGAGCAAGCTAGGATTTCTTGAGCACTTGTTGTAACTACTTAAGAGTATTATGTTTATAATCTCATTTAAACCTCCTTAAAACCCTGTGAGATATTCCCCAATGTTGAAGAAACAGTTTTAGAGAATTTAACTAATGCGCCCAAGTTAGTGGAAGGGCTGCGATTTGAATTCAGGCCTCTGACTTCTGAGCCCATAGCCTGAAGTCAGCATCAATAAATGACCAACATGAAACAACCAGGAAATTCTGAAGGTCTAAATAGTGCTGGCCGGTGTTTATCCCTTCCTTTGTTCTCATTCATTCTTTTTACAGTATCTACTGAGCATCTTCAGAGTGCCAGGTACATTCTAGATACAGGAATCAGTGCCCCTGCCCTTCAGTTATTCATAGTTCAGCCAGTCTGTATGGGCTTAGTGACCTGGGCAGGTCTGTGGAAGGGGGCAGACTCCTGGGTAAGGCTTGGAAAAATACAAAGGTGTAAGGGATCACAGTGGGAGAAACAGAGGGAGCCAAGTCCTAGAGCCTGGAACGTGGATGAAAGGTGACAGGAAAACTGAGGCTCCCAACATCAGGGTGGAGGAAGAGTCAGGGATTAGGCAGACTTTTCTGGAAAAATCCTGAGCAGTGACTCCTGGGAAGGAGATGATTTAGACCCCATGCCCTGCTCTTTCTCCCAAAAAAAACATGATTCAGTAAATGAAGATGCAGACTAAGAAGACATATCAATTTGCATCTCTGCCTCTAGCTGGGACCCAAGAAAACCCTTTGAAAAGGTCACCATGATACTCCCATGGACCATTTATTATGCTGCATCCCACAGGATATGCTACCTGTGGCAGATGTGAATATATGGAGTGTGATGGTGTTTTCCCAAGCCCCCTCCACGCCTCTTCACCATGCAGTCAGCTGAGCAGGAATCAAGGGGATGAGGGGGACAAAGTGGTGTGACACACCAGATAACCAGACGGCTCCCAGCTGCCTTGGGAACACATTCACTCACTCAAACCCTACCCAGTCCCTGCCATCCCAATCACGATAAATGCACTCCATGTCCAACTCAACCTTGGCCCCTTGGCCCTGGGGTCATCCACTGGGTAGAATGGAAAGCCTGGACTCACCACGTTTTTCAGTCTGGAAGGGATATTAGCGACTGTCCAGCAAAATGCCTGAACGGCAGCTGAGAAAAACATAGTAAAGTGGGAGGCAGAGGGGTGTGGGGCCCTGTAGAGTTATGACCCAGCTCGTCATCAGCTGGTCTTGGACTCAGACTCTCCTGGCACCCAATCCATCTGGATTTCTCCATTTACCACAAAACACTTCCCCCGACAACCTACCAAACGTCAGTACTCCAGGATGCAAGACGTGCAACATGGCCGTCTAGAAGGGACGCAGAAAGTCAGGTTCTAGCTCAGCTCTGTCTCTTCCTAGCTATGGAGCCTTGGCCTAAACACATCTTCCCTGAGCCAGAGTTTCCTGATCTGTAAAATGCCAACAAAAACAGGACCTCCTTCACAGGGCTATCCAGAAGGGCAAAAGAGATAATCCAAGTAAAGCCCTCAGAACAACCTCTGGCAAATAGGACAGGTCCATCTCACATGCCTCCAAATCTACTCTTCTCCAGACTGCAAATCTTCACTTGACATGAATTTCAACTCTTAGAATCTTATTCACTCTCCTGTTAGCAGGGACAACAAAAAGAAATCCAAGATTTGCCGAGCACCAAGTCTGAACACGGACCAGTTCTAAGTGATGTTCATGAGTTATACAGTCCTCACAAAATGTGACAGAGTAGCTATTTATTGCTCCATTTTACTGACAAGGAAACTGAGGTTCAGTGAGAGTAACACATTCCCCAAGGTCCACATAGCCTGTCACTGGCAGATTGGGAAGTCGCCACGTTCTTTGCCTTTGTTTTCTCTCTCTCAAAGTGCTGTGCTCAGAATGAGTCACCTCATTCCAGGTATGATAGAACCAGCGCCAGTGAAGGACTTTCTCCAGCTTCATCACAGGCTCTATAGTTCCATTCATGCAACTTGACACGTACTGAACTTGACACAATATCTTCTAAAATATGAGTAGTCAAACCTCCTCCTCATGCCCTTGCACAGTTGTTTCACTTTTTAAATGCAAGGTTAAAACGCAGCATATGACCCTACTAACCATAATTTTAAGTTAAATTAAGTTCATAAGTTCACTTTTCCAAGTCTGAACTCATCATTTTGGATCCGAATCTTTTTATCCAACATATCCATTTTCTCTCCCATCTTTCTTTATCATTGATTAAAGGAAATGTTAACAACGCAGGATCAACAATAGAACCTCCTGGCTCTAGAAACCTGTCTCTGGCTTAAGAATGCTTCATTAAAAAGTACTCTGGAGACTGGATATAGTTCCCTGTGCTATACAGGAGGACCTTGTTGTTTATTCTAAATGTAATAGTTTGCATCTGCTAACCCCAAACTCCCAGTCCATCCCTCTCCCTCCCCCTTGGCAACCACAAGTCTGTTCTCTATGTCTATGAGTCTGTTTCTGCTTTGTAGATAGGTTCAACTGGTCCATATTTTAGACTCCACATATAACCGTAATGTAAAGAATGTATATATGTGTATAACTGAGTCACTTAGCTGTACAGAAGACATTAGCACAACATTGTAAATCAACTATACTTCAATTAAAAAAAACAAAATTAAAAAAAAAAGTACTCTGAGCATATCATTCCATGAATAACTGATCCAGCCCAAAGCCCTCTGCCTTGAGCCCAGGGTTACCCTGAGGAGCTTTCCAACGCCTTGTTGAAATCAGGACACACCATGCCTACTGCAAAGAAGGAAAGAGGTTAGCGGAAAAAGCCTTGCTCCTTTCTTAGCACGTGGTGATTCCTAGTGATTACTATTTGCTTTCCAAGGTTACACAAACCATCTTTTTTTTTTTTTTTTTTAATTTATTTGTGGCTGCATTGGGTCTTCGTTGCTGTGCACGGGCTTTCTCTAGTTGCGGCGAGCGGGGGCTACTCTTTGTTGCAGTGCGCGGGCTTCTCATCGCGGTGGCTTCTCTTCTTGTGGAGCACAGGCTCTAGGCACGTGGGCTCAGTAGTTGTGGCTCACGGGCTCTAGAGCGCAGGCTCAGTAGTTGCGGCGCACAGGCTTAGTTGCTCTGCGGCATGTGGGATCTTCCTGGACTAGGGCTCAAATCTGTGTCTCCTGCGTTGGCAGGCAGATTCTTAACCACTGCGCCACCAGGGAAGTCCCACAAACCATCTTTTAAATACTCAATTTTAGAGTCTTGCCCAGGAGTTTAAACTAGCACATGAATTTATAAACTACCTCATACAGACTATTTTGAAAATAGGAATAACTGCTTGTCTCCAACCTTCTGGAACACTCCCACTCTGCAATGATTTCCTCAAACATCACCAGCAATACTATATTACACCAAAGTTTGACATCTAACCTGGGATGGGATCTCTCGAGATCGAGAGTTGAGCTCATTTAAAGCAGAAGGAGTTCTATTCTAATCAGGTCGCCAGGGCTTGGTGGTCCACTCTTAACAGTCCTGATCTACCCCCAGCTTGTGACCTGCAGGACTCACCTCCCATTAAGGCTGGACTTCCGCTGTCACTTGCTAAGCTCAGACAAGCTGGAGCTAGGAAAGATCAGCCAGATACTAGGATTTTCCAGGGCTTATATTGAGGTGTTCTTAGAGCCTACAGGCCTCAAGAGAGCCCCATCACAAAAATCAGTCCTTGATTTCTGGTAGGACAGGTATAAAAGGCTTCCTACCTTAGGTAGGATTTATCACCATATGAAGGTCCTCACGTGCAGTGTAATATATCCCCAAATTCAAGCATCTTTGACCTGATTTGACCTAGTCTGACCCCTCATACTGCTCTAACCTGGTTCCCAAATCCTTTCCTGGCTTCAACCATTCTCCTAACATCTCAGGCATACACAGGCTCCCCGAATCCAGATCCACCATAAACAGAGTGAATTCTCAGCCTCACCTAGGTTCTCTCAGCCCTGTAATAGAACTCAGTCCCCTCAAACTTTCACTGCTCAAGTCTTAGAACAGCACTACAAGTGCAAGGTCACGGCCAAAGTTGAGATCTAAGCAAGGTTTAAACTCTAGAGTTTGCTTCCTCTTTTGGAGGTAAAATGAAAACTAAAAGCTGCACTCTGACTTTTAAAATCACCCAGAAGCCTTTGACTCAGAAATTCTATCCCTAAGAATTTTATCTTAAGGAAATAATTAAGGATGGTAAAAAGATAGAGCCACGTGAACAAAATTTGTGAAACAAATGTCCAAAAACGGGGGACTAATTAAAAAAGAAAAAAGTGCTAGTACAACCACAAATGGAATGAGATAGACAGATGATAGACAGATACATAGATAAGGATAAATATATGATATATAAGGATATACAAATGCTCTAAGGATTATGATAACAACATATTTAATTGCATGAAAAAAATGTTCATGATATACTATGAAGGGAAATAATAGGTTATAGAACAATAGGTACATAAGATCCAAGTATTTTTAAAAAGATATAGAAACAGACAGATAGATGATGATTGGACAGACAGATGGAAAGGGGGGAGGGAAGATATTGGAGGGATAGACAAAATGATATTAATAGTGGTTATTTCTGATAGTGGGTGTTCAAGCAATATATGTGTGCTTTTCTACTTTTTCCACATTTTCTGCAAAAACACAATGGACATTTATTTTGAAATCAATAAAAATTAATAAAAATCAATCAGTGTAGTTATGATACATCCTCTCACTTCAAGGATATAATTCATTCTCCATTCATTCATGTAGCAAGTAAGATCCAAACACCTACATGTGAAAGGCTCTGTGCCCCATGCTCCAAAGGATCAAAAGAATGAGACATGACCCTCGTCCTTGAATTATTTACACTTTCGATGGAGAGACAATAGTGAACACAAACACCTATGACAAAAGACACTATAAACAGCCGGTGCCACATGAATGTGTGGACGATGAGTGCTGGAGCTCAGAGGGCCAGTGGGGAATTGAGCAGAACCCTTAAAATGGGTGGAATTTCAATAGGTGGAGGTGGTGTGGGAGGGGGATGACCAACCCATCCTGGTTCACCCAGGACTTCACCAGCTTGAGCACTGAAAGTCCCGCATCCCAGGAATCCCGAGCCCCAGGTGAACTGGGACAACTGGTCACCCGCACTAGGGGGTGCTCTCTGGAGGAGAAAGGAATCAGGCAAAGCTTGCTCAGCAGAGGGAAGGCAGTCACCTAGAGGAAATGTGAATAGGAGCCAAGCTGCGGATGGCTCCAAAGTCTAGCCAGAGGGGATGAATTTAACCAAGTGGCAACACAGAGCTATTGAAGATTTTAGAGGGAGAGCAATTTTGGAATAATAATCGGGCAGTAATCTACCTGGCAAACTAGAGGAGAGAAGGAATCAAGGTGAGATCCCAGAGAGGTGCCCAAGGGAGAGTCCCTCTTGGGGGAAGTGTGTGGCAGGATGGCACTAATGCCATTTACATGCAAACATGCAAAATAGTTGAGGGAGGAGAAGCTCCGTATTGCTCCTAAAGTTCTAAAGTTCACATCCGATTCCACAACTCTTAGTGCACACGTAGGCTGTCATCCTCACCCACCACCTCACCATACTTGCTGAAAGCAAGAGTGCAGATGAGTAAGCATGGTTTTAATTCCCCGCAAGAACAGACTGTCTAACAAAGTAGAACACCGTCTGCCAGCAAGTGTCTTCAGAGTCATGAAGAAACAGCAGGCACGAGTGCTCAGGAGAAGACCAGACTATGTGTTCCTCAGAGTGTCCCCAGGAGGGAGGTGCTCTCCTGAGCACAGGATAGTTACCCAATGCAGGAGTTCCTGGAACTGGGGGCCACTGAACGCTGAGGGAGGCAAATTTGCCTCTGCCGGCTTTAACTGCCAGGCTTGTTTACTTTAAAGACCTCTCTGAGCAGAGGACGCAGCTGGCTGATTACCTTCCTGACACGGTCTCACACACAAGACGGGGAAAGAGAGATCTGTTGTCAGACGTGGCTTCCCCAGCCCTAAAACATGAAGATCCAGGGTCATTTGTTTCCCTCGCCCCAACACACATACAAAACACTCCTCCAACCTCAGCATGAGTATAATTCCCATGGTTCCTTGTTGCCAACAAGGTTACCTTCATGCAAAGACAGGGAGAGGACCCAACTGATTTCGATCATCTTGAAATAGAGTGAAGTAAGTCAGAAAGAGAAAAACAAATACAGTATGCTAACACATATATATGGAATCTAAGGGAAAAAAAAAAAAGGTCATGAAGAACCTAGTGGATAAAGAGACACAGACCTACTAGAGAATGGACTTGAGGACATGGGGAGGGAGAAGGGTAAGCTGTGACAAAGTGAGAGAGTGGCATGGACATAGATACACTACCAAACGTAAAATAGATAGCTAGTGGGAGCAGCCGCATAGCACCGGTAGATCAGCTCGGTGCTTTGTGACCACCTAGAGGGGTGGGATAGGGAGGGTGGGAGGGAGGGAGATGCAAGAGGGAAGAGATATGGGAACATATGTATATGTATAACTGATTCACTTTGTTATAAAGCAGAAACTAACACACCATTGTAAAGCAATTATACTCCAATAAAGATGTTAAAAAAACAAAACAGAACAAAAAAAAAAAACACCCTGCTTTATCTGTGTGTAGTGTGTTTACCTTTTCCCCTGCCCTTTACATCCAGTGTCCTTTATCCTCACAGCAATGCAGGAGGCAGGTATAAATGATCCCACTGTCCCCATTTAATGGAGAAGGACACAGAGAAATGGAAAGGTGAAGCGATTTAGCCTAAGATCAGACAGTGATGCATAATAATGTCTTTCCCTGTGTTGCATCCACCATCATTCTCCACAACCTCCCCCGTTGTGGAGAGGGCCTGAGTCAAGGAATAAGGAAGTAAAGGGATGTAGGTCCAGCCTCTAATTACTTACATTCAGTTACACTGAGAAAACCTAAAGACCTAAATTAATCCAACTCACATGTGAGCACATATACACTAGACACTCAGGTACAAAGGGCACGCAAAACCAAGGAATACTTACAACGATGAAGAAATAAAAGAATGGGGATTTACAGAAAGATACTCTTCTAGACCTGAGCTATAAAGTACAGTAGCCATTAGCCATGTGTAATAACTGAGCACGAGAAATGTGTCTAGTCAGCACTGAGATGGGCTGCAGGTGTCAAAAACACCAGATTTCAAAGATTTAGTGTGGAAAAAACAATATAAAAAATCATTAATATTTTACATTGATTATATGTTGAAATGATAATATTTTGGATATGTTGGGTAAAATTAATTACTAAAATTAATTTCACCTGTTTTTCCTTTTTTAACCTGGCTATTAGAAAATTTTAAATTACATATGTGGCTCACATTATATTTCTACTGGACAGTGCTGTTGCAGACAGTTTTCTTCTTTATTTTTATGGAACAAAACTGGAATTTCCTGCTTTTCCAATTCCTAAGAGCATGTAAACAGATGTTTCCCGATGGCATATTCCTGACATTGTCCCCACTTTACTGGACCTCTCCCAGCTCCTCTGGCCTACTTTGTCCATCATGGTGACCTTCTTCTCAGAAATCATCTGAGTTTCCTTTTGTCACGGTCTTTCCTGAAATTGCCACACCCAATACCTCAAAGCAGGAGTCCATTCATGAAGTGTTCCTCCCTTGGTGTGCTCCGTATTTCTTTCCTAGAGTAGAAGTCACTGGGGCAGGGGCAGGGCACAGTCAGATGTGTCAGACTCTAATTATACTTCAGAGTCATTTCCCAAACTTTTTGTTCCACGGTAACAAAATTCAATGTCCCAAGGCTTTGTGAGTCTTAAATTTTATCAGACTGCCCGGCTCTGGCCTTTTTTCCTGCTGAAATCACTTTCAGCTGATGGTGCGACTATCCCACGAGCACAGTATGCAGGTGGTGTCCACAAGGGCCTCCTGATTGTCACTGCCCCTGGGTTTGGTATTTGATCATCAGATAGAAGATACTCATAAGCAAAGGCAGCAACTGGAAGGCAGGAAGAGAAAGACACCTGGAGCTCCTTCACCAGCACCCAGTGGAGGGGACCAGATCACAGAGAGCAGGCAACAAGGCAGTGTCAGTGACAGACTGGAAAGGGAGAGAGATGCTCTGGGCAAGGGAAAGGGACAGGAGAATAGAGAGGAACCTGAGCGAGGTCGACACAGAACCTCTCTTTCCTTTTGTTCCACTGGGTGATGCCACTTTTAAGGCTAGAGCATACTTCCTTTTTGGTGGGGAAGGGGATTAGAATGATGATTCCTCTTCCAATAGCAGGATAACCCTTCAAGCACTTTCCCTCTTCCTGTAGTCACCAGAAATGCAAGGCCAACTGACATCTAAAGCACTAAGGACGACCCTCTAAATAAAATGGCAATGGTCCACCATGGAGGGGGAGACCTAGGGAATCTGGTTCCACTGACCTGAGACTCAACCTCAGAGGACTCAGGTGAGATTAGGAAACCTCTCTGCCTCCCAGAATATTGCAGAGTCAGCAAATATCAAAGGCCCGGGAGGAAGGAAGATGATTTCTTGTCTCCCAGAGGACTTCCTGGACATGGCTAAGGTTTGCTCTTCCTGGTCCTGAGCCTTTCTCTTGCTTTGGTTCAGTTCTCATTCTCTTCCTCTCTCTCCCTCTCTCCTTTCCTCTCTCCCTCTCTCCGTTCTTCCTTCTCTCCCCTCCTCCCTCTCTTTCTTGCTCCCTCTCTTCCTGAGAAGCAGCTTGCGGTAGTGTAGGCTTTGGCATCGGAAAGCCCTTAATTTTAACCTCAGCTTTGTTTCGTTCTAGTGTCATGACCTCACCTCCCTTCTCTGAGGCTGATACTGTTTTCCTCATGCAGCCCACCAGTCAACAAAATTTAACACTCTCTTCAACATTTATTCTTTCATGTATTCAACAGAGGACTGAGGATTTTCTACGTATGTGCTGGATGAGAGAGACAGAGCAGTACCAATACAGACCAAAACCTTCTCCTTGTGCACCTTATATTCCAGTTGAAGGAAGATAATCCTTAAACAAAGTGAATAAGTAAATTATATGGAAAAGTTTTGAGGAAAAAAATAAAGCAGGAAGGAGGAACAGGAAATGCAGTGGCTGCAAATTTAAAAGACTTGAAGAAATCAAGGAAGCAAGTCAAGGAGACTTGGGGAAGAGCATTCCGGCAGAGGGCACAGCACTGCAAAAGCTCTAAGGCAGGGGCAGCAAGGGGCCTTGTAACCAGGTGCTTCCGAGTGAGATGAGGGTAGCAGGAGAGAAGGTAAGTGGCAAGACCACTGGCTTTGCTTAGAGTAAGACAGGAAGCCAAAGGAAGGGGTGACATGACCTGACCTGCGTGTCACAGGATCACCAGGTGTGATCACACAGTGAGAATGGAAAAAGCAGGGAGACAAGAAGCCACTTGTCACGGTGGCTCAGACAAGTGTTTCAGCAGTGGAGGTAGTGAGAACCAGTCTGTATCTGTTTTGTAATTCTGCCCTAATGCGTTACATACTCTTAATTATATACCCCAAAATAGGAGTAGTAAGAGGATGAGATTCAAAAATTCAGAAGGTCAAATATTTTGTTCCAACCACCTAACAGAATACCTTGTCCCCCCACCACCCCTGGATATACCCCAATTTGGAGAGCCCTGGTATAGATTATACAAATAATGTGTAAAAAGTATCAAGTATAGGTGTGAGAACACAGGACAATCTTAATTATATTGGTTCCTCCCACCCCCCCACCCCATGTAACTTAGCTGATGACCAGTTGCCCAACTGTCCTCCTGCCTCTGGCCCTCCTGATGCTGCCTATGACCTGGTAGGTTGTCTGATTGAAAGGTTACACTAGTGTAAGTCTCAGTTATCCCAAAAGCTTCCCTACTGGAAAGGCACCATCTTCTGGGCTGGGAGGAAAAGAAGGGGAACCCTGTGGTTTGGGCCTTAGTCTAAATTGACATTGTACTCCATCCAGCAATAGCAAAACACACATTGTTCTCAAGCTGGCATGAAATTTCACTAAGATGGAACACATCCTGAGCAATAAAGCACACCTTATCAAGCTTAAAATAATAGAAATAGAAATCACACAAGTGTGTTCTCAGAACATGACAGACTAGAAATCAATAACAGAAAGATAGCTGTAAAATATCCAATTATTTGGAAATTAAACACCACATTTCTAAATAACAGTGGGTAAAACTGAAGTCTCAAGAGAAAGTTTTAAATAGTTTGAACCAAATTAAAATGAAAATATAACCAATCAAAATTTGTCAGATGCAGCAAAAGGAGTGCTTAGAGGTAAATTTATAGCACTAAAATGCATATGTTAGAAAACAGGAAAGATCTAAAATCAATAACTTTAGCTTCTACCTTAGGAAATTAGAGAAAAAAGATCAATTTAAGCTTAAAGCAAGCATAAAAATATATGAACAATTAGACATCAAAGAACTTGAAAACAGAAAATAGAGAAAATCAAGTAAACCTAATGCTGGTTCTTAGAAGAGAGTAATAAAATAGAGGAATTTCTAGTGAGGATAACTAAGAAAACAAGAGAAAAGACACAAATTACCAATATCAGAAATGAAAGAGTAGTCATCACTACTCATCCCATTGATATTAAAGGGATAATAAATACCCATAAGTTTGATACTTTAGATAAAATGGACCAGTTCCTTGAAAGGCACAAACTACCAAAACTTACACAAGGAGAAATAGATAGCCTGAAGAGCCCTACATCTATTAAAGAAACTGAATCAGTAATTAATAATCTTTCAAAAACAGGAATCACTGATTTCAGATGGGTTTGCTTGTGAATACTACTGATTACTTAAAGGAAGGAAGTTTACCAATTCTCTACAATCCCTTCCAGAAAACAGAAGCAGAGAGAACATTTCCTAACTCATTCTATGAGACCAGAATTACCCTAAAACCAAAATGAGAAAAAGACACTACAAGAAAAGGAAAACTACAGACTAATATCTCTCATAAACATAGATATAAAATCCTCAACAAATATTAGCAAATCAAATCTAACAATGTATAAAAAGAATTATACAACACAATTAAATGGGATTTATTTCAGGTATGTGCAACTGGTTCAACATTCAAAAATCAATCAGTATAAGGGACTTCTCTGGGTGTAGCGGTTAAGAATCCACCTGCCAATGCAGGGAACACGGGTCTGTGCCCTGGTCCGGGAAGATCCCACATGCCGTGGAGCAACTAAGTCCGTGTGCCACAACTACTGAGCCTGTGCTCTAGAGCCTGTGAGCCACAACTACTGAAGCCCACAAGCCACAACTACTGAAGCCCGTGAGCCACAACTACTGAACTCAGGTGCCGCAACTACTGAAGCCCACGTGCCTAGAGCCCAAGCTCCACAACAAGAGAAGCCACCGCAACGAGAAGCCCGCGCGCTGCAACGAAGAGTAGCCCTCGCTCGTCGCAACTAGAGAAAGCCCACACGCAGCAACAAAGACCCAACGCAGCCAAAAATAAAATAAATAAAATAAATTTTTTGAAAAAGCAATCAATATAAGCCATTGCATGAATAGACTAAAGAAGAAAAATCACATGACCATATCAATCAATCAATGAATGCAGAAAAGGCAATACACAAAATCCAGCACCCATTCATGATAAAAACTCTCAGCAAACTAGAAAAAAAGAGGACTTTCCTCCATCTGATGAAAAAAAATATCTACCCCCAATACCTACAGCTAACTTGAGGCACAAGCTAAAAAACAGAGAGAGAAGTATCCCAGGGAAAGGGACAAAGAGTGAAAGTGGATGTTTTTTCTCAGGTTTGGGGAAGCCTGCAGAGGCTGAGGAGGTTGGGGCTCCTTCCTGGGTACCAGCACCCTGCATGCAATTGACGCGTAGTGCTGCGAGGGGGCTAAGATGAGAAAAGGTGACATAACACTTCCCTGGACACCCACCCATCACACATCCCACACCCTTTCTCTGTTTTTTTCTCCACAGCACTTACCCCTTTCTAACATGCTGTACAACTTATTTCCTTTCTAGTTGACTATCATCCACTAAAAAGTAAACTCCATGGGGCCAGGGTTTTTGCTGTTTTAATAACTGCTATATTGTCATTGCATGGTGTTTGTTTATTTTCATTGAATGAATGAACCAGTTTGGGCCTTCAGGTATTTTAGGTTACTCAGGCATCAAGAACACTGCGAAAGTGTTGGGCTGGGAACAGTAGGACAAAAGACACCCTTCAGCTGTGGGCATCTTCTCAGAGACAGGAATGCTTACTACTATGCCATAGAAGCTTTCTCCGTTTCCTGCACCCCTAGACCCACTCGCCAAGGTCTGGGATTGTTACCTGGCTCACCTGGGACAAGGAGGACATCATATCTCTCCTCAGCCTCTGTAGCCCTCCCCAGTCCTGGAGTGGCTTACTGAGCCAAAAGAACCATATGTGAGGATGGCCTAGAAAACTGCATCGTGTGAATGTTTTCATTCAGCAGCAAAATCGTTTGATTCCATTCAAGCTTATCTTTGCAAGGGCAACCAAAGCCAGCTTGACAGAGAGCCGTTAAACAGACTAATTAGGAAGTCATTTGCAGAGGCGGTGCGGCAGAGTGGAGGAGAGTTAAGCGACTAGGACTGGATTCTGGCATAGTTACGTAGTACTTGCTGTGTGACGTCTGGCAGGACAGTTAACCTCTCTGAACCTCCACTTCCTCATCTTTAATAGAGGGGCAAAATAATGATATCTCACAAGGTTGTTATCTGGCTTTAAGGAGACAATGCATATGAAAAGTGCTTCGTGAAGTGGGAAGTACTTCCAAAATCTGTTTGTTTCTACTATTTTATGATTGTTATTATTGGAAGAACCACAAGAGTGAGAATGAGGGGGAACTTAGCTGTTGGAGATGCAGTACAGGGAGAACAAAAAGCTAACCGTGAACGGCCACGTGGCTATTTGAACCACACCACAGGCCCATCACAAGAAGCATGGGAAGACCGAAAAAGATTCCCTTCACATCTCCTCTAAGCACAGAACTCACAGGGCAGCACCTGATCTCAAACACCCCAGTCTCTGAACTGTCCAGTGTCCCAGAGCCAGATGTGGAGACCCAGCCTTGACAGAGATTCTCTGAGCTCAGTAGCCCACGATGCTTCCAAAAACCCTTCCAGTGCAACTCCACAACCATCCCCGGGGCTGGTCCTCACCTTGGATCCCCATTCCTGGAGAAACGCCGGGGTGAGCAGGAGGTACAGCTTGGTGCTGGGGAACTGCCCAAGGCTGTCACTAGCCTGGGTCATGTCGGCACCCTACAAAGTGAGCGTGGCCTGAGATGGACTGCCATGTGAGGGGCAGCTTACCAGGGCCATTAAAAACACAGACCTCAGGTGAGAGAGGCCCATGTTAAATTCTGGCCTCTGCACAGCTACCCAACTATGTCACTTTGAGTTACAGGCTTGACTCCCTGAGCCTCAGTTTCTCCTGTGAAGATGGTAAAGAACACTTTGCTTATAGCTCTTCCCACGGTGCCTGGTCCATGGTAAGCTGCACATGTTCACTCACAGACTGCCCGGGTTCAAAACCCAGACAGGATACTTAGTGGATATACGACACTGGGCAACTTAGCAATTTCTCTGTGCTTCTGTTTTCTCAATTATCAGATGTGGACAAAAGAACTTATTTCTTAGGCATGTTGTGAGGATTAAAGCAGTTAATCCATGTAAAGTGCTTAGAACAGTGCCCAGCATATTGTAAGTGCCCAACAGTGATAGTTAATATTTCTTTAATAAAAATAAATAATAATAATAGTAATTACTGCTGGAGGGGCTTGAAAACCAAAGCAGTCCTGCCTCAGCCCGTACCTCTAGCACATAATAGGACATTAATAAACATTTTCAGGGAATGATCCTGGAAACCTCCGTCTAATCTCCCCACATTGTTGTGTTCCATCTACTCATAAATTCTGTTTCTTGGCCAATAGAGGCAGAAAGTATGAACCCATGTTACCGTCACCTTGTCCTTGTGCTTCACATGCTGCCTTTTTGTGGTGATGTCATTGACTTCTTCATAGACGTCTTATGAAAGGGAGACTCAGCTGTCATAGGTATTCTCCAAAGGAGCTGGTCTGGAGGAAGCTGTTATGAGCACAAGAAAGGGCAGCCACAGCTGATCCAGTCCAGGTCAATTCATTGCTCTGAGTGGGGTGGGGGAATGTTACTTGGTCTGAAGCTGAGCATAAACCTCATGGATCTGCTGTTTGCTCCGGCTCAATGCTCTTCCTCTCTTCATTCAGGCTTTTCTCAGTTATCACCTCCTAAGAGACGCTCTCTGAAACATCTCCCCTAACATTCTGCATCCGCTATCCTGCTTTGCTTTTCTTCATAGAATTTTACGTGACATTTGCTTATTAGTTTATCATCTGCCTCCTTCCCAAGGGAAAGGCAGGGAGACTTGCCTATTTTGTTCTCTATTGAGCCTAGAACAGTGCCTGACACATACATAGGCAGTTGCTCAAGAAATATCTGATCAGTGAATGAATGAAGCAAAGGTCCTCCCCTGGCAGAGGTGACCGCCAGCAGACTGGGCAGATTGCAGAATTGACACCCTTCTGCCAAATGACTTTTTTCAAGCCCAGGAGGATGCGCTGGGCTGGGCTGGGCTGGGCTGTAGGGCAAAGGGAACCTGCAAACCCAGGTCCCAACCCAGTTCTTTCTGATGGATGGTAAGACTCGGACTGCCTTTCATCTGGAAAACACACTCAGTGACATTCCATCATTCAATTAGAAAGTTAAAGAGTTGCAACAAAATTAATTTGCTTATCACCAGGGAAATTAATATGTCTGCAAATAAATTCTACCCCTGCAGCCCAGTTTCAGGTGGTTGATACATCTGATGTGTTGGCAGCAGCGAGAACAAAGAGAAGAGTGCTGGGAAAACTAGTATCTAGCTGGAAGGGAACATTCAGCAAAGGTAAAAAAATTTTTTAAAAACTAAAACAAAAAATACACTACCACCAATAACGACAGCAACCACTGCTGCCTGAGTCTGTGTTTGTAATGTCTTCTCCAAAATGGGCAAATGATTATGATTTAAGGAACTAAAATGCAGGCTATCCAGTTAACATCTCATTCTCAAGACCAGAATTCAGACATTAATTGTATCCCCAAATGACTTGAGTTCTGCCATTCAGCACAGTGTTTGAGAGTATGGGCTTTGCAATTAGACAAGCCACTTACTAGCTGTGTGACCTAGATATATACTAACTTCTCTGATCCTTGAGTTCCTCACCTGTAAAATAGGGATAATAAATTTAATCTCCTGGATTGTTGAAATAAAGTATAATTGTACATAAAGCAGAGTAGGTGCTCAATACATGAAATATAGTTTTATTATTATATTAATACCAATAAATATCAGGAATGTTAAAAATAACAATGTCAGTAACAAACATAAAAGATAATTATCCTGAGTTTATAAAGGGAGATGGTACATATCAAAACACAGAGTAGGTCTGGCAAGAAATCTCATCAGGACCTCTACTTCTCCTGGAACTTTCCTCAGAGCCCTTCCATTCAAGACACAATATGACATTCCTGTTCTAAGGGGACACAGTGAGATGGCCTAGAATGATCCCTAAGAGATGAATGAATTCCATGTGACACATTCAGTGACCCAAATACCCAATCCAAATCTCCCCTCTACTGTTATACCCAACTCCCACTCCACCCACCTCCCTCCAAACACACGGAAAGTGTATGCAATAAAAAAGGAAGGAAGTGACTTAGGAAAGCAGCCAGGGAGACAAGAGTAAGAGACTGGAGGTCTAGACAAAATTGCTCTCAAATCCAAAGCGAAAGTGAGGAGCCAGGCCAGACAAGATGGAACAGAGAAGGACAATGGGTGGGGTGAGCCCACTGCACTCTAATGAGCCTCCATCATGGTGATTCGATGGAATGGGCAAGTCCTCTTGCCATTTTCCCTTTTGTAATATTACTGTTTCCCTGGAATCACTAGCAATTAAAGGGCTTCATGATTGCCTGAGGGACAAGAGTAAAGAATGAGCTGGAAAAGGCATCCTATTCCATCCGGGAGAAATATAATCCCAAGGAAAGAGAGATTAAAATATGGCTACTAAAGGAAACCCAAGTCATGTCAGAGGCAAAATAACTGATGATGGAGTTTTTAAAAAAATGGTCAGTCCAAAGCTAGCAAGTTTGGGGGGATTTACAGAAAAGCAGAAGTCAGAATCAAGCTCCCTTTCTCCCTAGCCCAGAATCCAAGCATGAATTTTTGCTGGCTGTATGCACCAAACAAGTTATCATAAGCAATTTAGCAACCAGTCAAGCAAAGATAAATGGACTTACTGTTCCTTTTTTACTAAATTCTTCAGCCTAACATCTTTCACTGCACAATGATTCACATGGACAATAGGGAACCTCCCTTACTTTGCTACCTTGAGTCTCCTGGGAAGAAGGGGACCAGGACGTGGGCTGGTAAACTTCTATGCTTAAGTGCAAGGCTATGGTGGCACGCAATGCCATCAGGAAGACTGCACCAGGTGACACTGGCACAGTCCCTATTCATTCACAGCTGCGGGCGGGTTTATCCAGGGCACCAATTATCTAATTGCTGCTAATGTTCCGTCTATGTACTCAGCTGCAAATTTGCAAGATGGGGCCTGACTCACAAGAAGGGGATAATAATGGGAAATATATTTCCATTTGAAAATTCATGAATAAGCAGCAAGAGCCCTGTTTATTAAAATTTAGATGCAGATAAACAATGAGTATAGTTCCAGGAAAAACTGCAGGGTTTCCACAGTTACAGAAAAACCAGCCCTTTTGTCAACACTCCATTGTTCTATTTATACCTTGGGAGATATTGCACAGAGTTTCTATAAATACAATGGAAACTCATTCATCTCAACCCCTCTCACGTGGAAAGTCTCAGCGTTCTCAGCAATAAAAGAACAGCCTCCTGAGTGTATCTGACGTTGGGCCTCAAGACTGCCATAGGCAAATCCTTCCTAATATAAGGGATAAAGCAGAACAGGTTTGGATTGGGCGGGGCAGGGGGAGGAGAAGCAACAGGCCTTCTATTCTGGTCGCTGAAACAGACATGAAGCAGACACATCCTCACCAGCTCTCAGCCCCGGCGTGTTAAGAATCTCAATGATTAAAAGCAGAGGAAACAAACTGGCCAAGGCATCTCCACCCCTGCTTGGGATGGGAGCTCATCAGTGACACTCATCTATACATTTTTTTAACGTGACTGTCCTCCTCTGTGACTATTAGGCCCCTCTCTCCTATTATACTACAAACCTTCATCGTGGCAATCTTGAAATCTACTTCTCTGATCCTCCCACCCCCAAAGTACCCAGCTCTACACTTTGCACCGCCCTGTGTTAATCAGAGAGAGTCTGGTTCAGTGAAGGTCTTCTGATCCCAAACAGCCCAAAGAAACACCCCTATAGCAGAATGTAATTGTGCTGTCCCCACATACAATTAATATTTATAAGAATATCACATTTTTAAGTGTTTTACCATGTGGCAGGCACTGTGTGAATTACTTTCCAAACAAAAATCTAATCATCCCACCAGCTAAGTGAGGCAGTCCCATTACTCTTTTTTTAAACACTAAAACAGGAAGCAATAAGGTACATCGCCTAGACACACAGCGAGTAAGTACCAGGGCCAGGACTTGAACCCAGAGCTATCTAAAACTAGGATATATGCTCTTAGCCACTACATCATGCAATTTTTCTGCTTCTTAGATCCAACCTCACACTGCTCCTTTTTGTGGATAAGCCCCTGAGCGGCCTGTCCTTATGCCATGGCTCAGACAGATCTTCCTTCTATTAACTCATTACTTTCACCGCTACACACATACACACACACACACACACACACACACACACACACACACACACAGCTTTAGTCTCTCTCTCCATAATTCCTCGTTTACAATAGCTGACCCTACATCCACAGCAATTTTCCATGTGCCCACACTAATCTGTCTCATGTTCAGGGAAAATAATCATTTTATATAAGAGATATATAGTAGATATATATATATATACACATACATATATATAAAAATAAAACGCATATACGTATGTATGTGTGTCAGTTTCTTGTCAGTGTCTCCACACAGGTAAGGTAAAATTACCTGTAGAGAAGTGGGACTACCCCAGAAATGGGGCCCTGATGTATATGCTACACTCTTCGCCAGCTGACATACCATATGCTGCAGTGGAACCAGAATCATTAAAGGGATTTACACGTACAGAATTTTAATACAAGTGGCATCCTTCAGTGGTCTATCTCTCTAGAAACTCTAGTCCCTGAACATTTCACAAGTTTCAGAGCGAAAGTAGAAGAAGCTGAAGCAAGAAGTAATGGCAGGGAGGGTCTCCAGGGAGCGAAGGAGACACTTTATACTTCACTCATCAACAAGACAGCAGCTGTGTCAGAAGGTAGGGCAGGGGTTTGGGGAGCCAGCTGGCAGGCTCATCCAGAAATCTGTGCCCTGTTCATTGGAGGGAGATTTGCCTCCATGGTCTTATTTTGCAGATGGTAGGGAAAGTTCCAGCCTTTTGATTTGGGCCCAGCACCCCTACAGATAGAGGAGATGGCCAGGTATGAGTTCAAATACCAGTGGTCCTGAAAAAGTCATATTCCCAAAAGTTCTCTCCTTCACTTACTGGATTATTCATGCATCCATTTAACAAATTCTTCAACACCTGCTCGACTAGACACTGGACCAGCTCAAACAAGTATACGCTCCCTAAACAGAGTTTTGCTTAACCAACCTGCTGGATTAACTGCTGTTCTCCGTTGCTTCTGCTGCCCACCTCGTGCAACTCCTACCAAGTGAGTCACATGTTATTCCCCCCAAGCACTGCTTCTCCCACCAGCCGAGGTATGTGTTCGCAAGAGCTAATTGTGTTTTGTTCTCAAGCCTGTGTATAGTTGTCATACTTGTTATTATAAGTATATTATTTAAATAGTATGTAAAAAACAGAAAATAGTACAAAAAATCCATGTTTCCATAAATACTTATCTGAATGTTTTGCAAGACTTGATAACCGTGAATCACTAAAAAAAATACAGTTTAATAAGAAAATTAGGAAACAACATGGCCGGCCAATTAAGATTAGCTATAGGCAGCTGCTAGTTTAAAAAAAAAAAAAATACAGTTTAATTATGTGTGAGCAGGAAAAGAATAAAATACTGGGTGTGAGGAAGAATCTACAATCTTTGAATGGCTTTCCCAATGTCTTCCTACTTCATGAAAAACAAAAATCAGAAACTGGAAATTATAAATAATGTATTACAGGTATTATTTCAAAGAGAAAGACGATCTAGAGCTCTAATCAGCAGAATATGGAAAGAAAAGACAGAGCCCACCTATATCAAAAAATGGGTCAATGGACATACATCGCTCAGTTTTCAGTTCAAATAATATATTCAGAATATGTATGTACATTATTTTTTGTGATTCCCCCAAATGCCAGGCAAATTTTTCAATTGCCGGCAACTGGTCTCCATTGTAAGATACAAACAACCACAATCCAGTGAGTCATGGGCTGTTATAGAGGCATGAGGAGTTGGGGAGGGAGAGGGGGAAGGCGGAGCATCTCAACCAGGCTTGTGGTGAGGAGGAGGGAAAGAGGAAAAGGAAAAAAACCTTCAGGGAGAAGGAACATATGTGTATAGTCTTGAAGAAGAAGAAAGAGGTAGGAAGGCAAAGTAGGAGCGAAGGGAAATTCCGAGCACACAGTGCAGCGTCTGTAAAGGCACATGGTGCATTTGTGGGTCTCCAAATGAGTTGGTATGGCTGGAACCCTGAACAAATGGTGGTGAAGGTGATTCCTTCCACGATGATTTGCACACTTGTTGTTTGCCAGGGACCATACTAGGATCTGCACTCATAGGACATACTTACTGTCTTGCTGCTCTATGGAGAAGTGGGTCCATAACACTGTACAAAGCTTTTTCATACACACTCTCCAGAAAGCCGATCCTCAGAAGGTTGGAACTGGGTCCGCCTCTGCTTTGGTATCCCCACCACCATCTCCACCTTACCTCTAGCTTCCAACCCAATGCAGGGCACAAAGTTATTTCTCAGGAAGTATAATGAAAGTGAACTGGGACAGGCTATCAGATCTGATCAACAACAAATTCACACTAGCCAAAAGGACCCAGAGTTGAAAATAACCATGTTATTTTCCTTCCTGTTGGTGCTATTTCTTTCTAAACTGAAATGCTTATCCAACCACCTAAATGCCACTGAAATAGGTGGTAGATTAGATTATCTGATATACCTCTACACCCTCCAACAAATTTCCTAGTAATCACAGTGGCTGCTATTTTTTCCAGCTAGTTGCTGACAACGTTTCAAAATGAATCCTCCTACACTCTTATTTTTACCCTCAACTAGCTGACTTTAATGGTATAGGTTCAGAGCCCAGATGGAGTTGAAAATCTCTTTAATTTCTTTCAGAAGTGAGCTTTAGTAGAAAGTAGCTCCATCAGGCTACTCTTAAACAGTTTTCACTCTCTGCCTGCCCTGGCCCCCAACCCTTATCCTTTAATCTAAGCTACTATTCCATTGGCTTTCTTGAGAGTTCAGCTTCTAAATAAAGAGACCAAAATTTCCCTTGGTCTTTGGGATGACCTTTGTTTTAAAAGGTCAGGAAAATCTAAACTCGTGTAAAATCAATCAACATGAAGTTTTCTCTCCTTTAACATTAATGAACTGGATCACTTGAAGGTAAGCTTGGTAAGCATTTTGTTTACCAGTACATCCCCAATGCCAAGCAAAAGATACGGCAAGAAGTAGGGGCTCAGTAAAGAGAAACTGGATGAATAGTAATCCTCACAACAGCCTGGCAGGGTGAGCAAGGTGGATGTTCTTCCAGTTGAGGATAGACTCATTAAGGTTAAGTAGTTTGCTTAGGGTCACTTGGGACTCCATCAACATTTGTCTAGTGCCATTTTACTAGACCATGTACCAGCATGTACCAGCATGTGGCAGCAATAGAACAGGAAGACTTTGCTTCTGTAGAGCTAAAATCAGGCCCCCAAGTCCAGTCCAAGGTCCACTGCTCTTAAGATGGAAATGCAGACAGTGGAAAAGTGGTGTTTTTGGAAACACCACTTAAAACTGAAATCTGTAACAGAGCTCTGCAGGGAAAGGGAAGGGAGCATGATGGAGGCTGCAGAAACACTGTGAAAACACAGTGTGTTTCCGCTCTGCCCAAGTAGAAGAGTCCACGTAGACTCCAGAAGACTGTGGACACGAAGTATCTGCAAACAACTGTCCAGGGGCCAAATCTGACCCTTCATCTGTTTTTGTAAATTAAGTTTTATTGGAGCAAAGGCTCACCCATTCATGTAAATATTGTATATGGCGGCTTTCACACTACAACAGCAAAGTCAAGTAGTTTACCCTATAGCCTCCAAAACCAAAAATCTTTACTCTCTGCCTTTTTACAGAAAAAGTTTGCCAACTCCTGGTGTAGACTCATGAAGTGACAACCTAAGAATCAACAGCAGCAGCAGAAATGAAATAACGTACTACTGATGTTCAAAGAGCTGGAAGGATCTTTTTTATACCCAATACCAAAAAAAATCCACAAAACCAATTACCTCAGCACTTGACACCTTGATACTTAGAAGCCTCTTGTCAATAACATCTACTCTTCCCTGAACTTCTGAATCAGACACCTACTCCCTTCATACCATACTACATTTAGGATTAGCAATCAGTGGAAAAGCTATAGAAAACAAACTTTTTTTTACTGTATTTTAAAAGAAAAGTGCACACTGAATGCAGTGCTACAATAAATGGAAACTCAGCATGCCTTGTAAAATGGTCTAGATCTCATTAAATGATTTATTGGCTATTATCCTTTGGGCTCACCAATGGATCTGAATGGACTCTCCAGTGAAAGTGGAATGTTTAAGACACTACTCTTTTGAAAGGAAATAGCATATTGGAATCAAAAAAGACGAAGACAGTTGTTAGGAAAACTGATTTCAAATTAAGAGCGTCATTTTCTGTCTTTAGGTTTTGACACTGATATTCCCTTGCAAATCTCTTAACCCTCACTATGTCTTACTTTCTTACAAGTACCAAATGGAGAAAATCATATCCATCTCCTACCCCTTATCTGCCTCCTCCTAACCAGGGATTTGGAAGGATGTATAAGCCAGCATCCTTTCATTCATTCACTGTGAGCTTTTTAAAAGACCTTCGCAGGTAAATCCTCAACACTGTTACATGTATGCTCTCCAAGCCCGGGTTGTTTTCAAGGGAGGTGGAACTCAGCAAATATGAACATGGCACAGTAGAACAAAAGCCAGGGATTCAAGGGCAAATGACCTATTAACTTGTCTCCTACCTTATTCACGTATGGCAACACAAGATGAAAACTCTCTGTGGATTAAATTCTGGTAAATTCTAAGAGAGGAACTTCAACATCTTCATCCTCCAAAGGCTAAGCAACTGTTGCTTTCTATCAGGATGAATAACTTTTTCTGGAAATTGGGATGGAAAGTCAAAGAGTTAAATCACTTTCTCCAGCCTTAAAGAGCTTGAGTTGTGGTTGGCTGTGAGATCCAATAGGTCCTTGTCTCTGATAGCCACATCCTTTGCTGCAGTCCAGGCTAAGACGAAGTCCCTGCTGTTATTGTAGGCATGGGGCTGATAGTGTGGAACAGAGAGCTCCTAAGGCCACAGGACCACAGAGTCCTACCTCAAGACAGCCAGCATCAGCTGGTATCACCTTGATCTGAACTTCTCCCTCTCTCTCCCTCTCTCCCCCATCTCTGTCTCTGTGTGTGTTTGTGTGTGTGTCTCTCTCTCTGGTCTGGCCAACACCCCTTCCTTTTGGAAACTGTTCCTTTCACTCCATTTTATTCTGATAAGGCTGTCCATCAGAGAGTCTGACTCCTCAAGCTGACCAATAATTGGTCCAGAAGTGGGGTGGACACATGAACCAAGCAGGGGCAACTTTTTGATAAACAAAAATAAGAAAGGAGAGAAGGACAAAGAGGGGAAGGAGAAAAGAGACTGACTCTCCTTCAGTCAATGCAAGTTCTAAACTTCCATCTTTACCACCACATGGAGAGTGCCTCCTGGAAAACGAAGCTGACAATGAGGAAAGCAGACTTGGAAGTGGAGAGAGAAAAAGACAGACTCCATCACACTGAGCCTCTAGATCCAGCCACAACTGAAGGCCACATCTATGCAGGACCCCTTAGTTAAGGTTTAGTTAAATTTTTTGTTTGGTTAAATGTTTTGGCTTAAACTAATTTGAGTTTACTTTCTGTCACTTGCACCCAAAGCTTCCTGACCAGTACAGTGAACACCTATCTCAGGCCATCCCATTTACCTTCACAAAGTGATCAAGGGATAGAATGTGGATGGCTCAGGGCAAACCATCCCACCGCGAAATCACAGCCCAACATCTGCCCAACCACTAATGCATCTGAAGCAGTGCTTTGAGTTTGTTCTGTTCTGTGGCATGTTATGTTTGCAATTTTTCAACAGCCTCTTGAATGGGTATCTAATACACTTTTATTTAGAACTGGGTGAGAAAATAATTCGTAAGTATCTCAGAATATATTACTTCTAGAATAAAGCTCACTTTGCATCCAGAAGCAATTACCCTAATGAGTAACAGTAAATCATCCATTCTTTAAAATCATGTGTATTTTTAAAATCTATTAGCTCTTATTATTTTCTGACAATCAAGAATTTCCTGATTATCTTTGTTATCTATTTTTCCTGATTATAACTTTTTAATACTTTGTACTCAAATTCTTAAAACCTTTAAACTGATGTGAAAGACTCCCATATTAAAGACCTCTTCTCCTCCTCCTACCTGATATCCACAAGCACCCTGCCTTCCAGAAAAACTGGTCCACTTTATCTCAGACTATCACATTCCTGTTTCTTCGAATCTGAACAGGCAGTTCTCTTGACCCACTCATCTTCCATTCACTCATCTAGAGATCTCAATACTAGCTTTTCTTCAAGGGTCAGTCAGGTCCCATCTCATCTTTGAAACAGTACTAGACATCCTAGCTCAGTTAACGCTCTCCTTTCTGAGTTTGTACCTGTTTGCTATTTGATATATACTTGGTAGCATACTGATCCATATTCAGGATTGGTTCTACAGCCTTGAGGAGGCTCCTGAGTAAAAGATTTCCCCATACACCACGATGACCTTCCTTCAGGAGCTCTGCACACATGTCCAGTGGTGATAATGATGATGGTGGTGACCAGGCAATCAGAGACTCAAGCGAAAGCCCAAAGTATTCAGTCTGTGAGAAGTTGGTGGTCCAGGCTTTTATCCTTTTATACCTATACCCTTGGGCCTTTTCTATGCAAAGGGGTCCCAGGAACCAGTGATTCAGGCACTCAAGAAGCAAACTGATTCTAAGGAGCAAGATGGATCACATCTGCTTACAATGACCCAACATTTTCTCACTGAACCTCAAACACTTGGAGTTCATAGGGCCCTAGAATACCCTTCCTTTTCCCATTCCCTTCATCCAAGGGCCACCTCGCCTCTAGACCCTTCTGTTGTGAGACTACAGGGACCTATGCTGCTTCCTTGACTCCTCCATCCCACAGTGACCCAACTTTCTCCAAAATCATACTGAAGGGAAAGCTTTCATGGCTCATCATGGATAACCGATTACATGCTTCCCTGTGTTATTTCACTGTCTTCTCATCGCCTCAACTAGAATGCAGGTTCCCCAGGGCAGGGACAATTCTTTGCACAGCTTGGTATCCTTCCCTTTGTCCAGTCCAGAGTCACACAGGGTAAGCATTCAATAGGCATTTGTTCGATGAGGAGTCTAATTAGATTCCCTTATAGTGAAATCACTCCTCTTTCTTCCTAAAAGGCTTGTATTTAATTTGTGAGAGCTGATAAACAGGTGTGTGTATGTGTACCTGTGCTAAACAGAATGACCAGCAATAGGCTGAACCATGGGAGTGACAGTGAAAGGCCTGTTGACTATCAAAAGCAAAACAAAACCCTAAAAATTATCACCCAGGAATTTGCACATACGGAATTTGTTTTGTGCTCAAAGTGATGTGTGGAAGCATACATAGGCTATGTGGACACAACTTTGAGATGTCCTGTGGGTTGTTATTTGTAGAAAGAGACTAAAAGGAAATTTCCTACAAAGCAGGAAACCTAGGTCTTAGATCCCAGTCTGATCACTGGTTCAGTATGACTTTTCATAAGCCAGGAAACTCTGACCCTCAGATTTTCATCTTTAAAATGGGGCTACTAATGCCTGCCCTGCTCCACAAGAGTGTTGTGCAAAGGAAAGGAGGAAGTGCCTTGAGAAAACAAAAGTGCTACATAATGGACTTGCATGGTCATGGGATGCTCCAATTAATGGTCCTCATGCAAACCTCCTCCCCCAAACTCGAGGTAACAGTACACAAAACCCTTTAAAAGTTGCCCTCCGTTAAAGCACAATGGAGGCAGGCAGCAGGCAGCATCGGGTGTACTGGGCTTTAATTGTGGGTGACGGAATTAAACTACAGGCAGGATCATGAATATGCTGAATGGCATCATTTAACTAGACCCTTCACTTAGATGCACTAATGGGGCTATAGATCAACTACTATGTCACAGAGAGTGTCCTGGATGCATTTTAAAATTAACTATTCATAGGGGATCCTTTTTGATGCTTATTTACATGTTGGCGGCTTAGCACCCGGCGATGCACCTGTTCTCTTTGAATAGCCCCCTTGTCATGTAAAGCCTGAAACACCTGTGAACATTTTAACTGGCTTGGGTAGCAGCCCTGTGATCATCTGCAAACATGCTCGGATCAAAGCCCATATCCTAAAACGACGAAGGAAGAAAACACGCCTTATCCTGGAATCAGCACATAGGCAAAGCCCACCACCAGGAAAAGCTCTCTGTGACATAAAAACAAATGGCCAACAAGACCTAGGCAATCTGGCCAAAACAAACTTTTACCAGGGAGGACATCAGTGCACCAGACTCTTTCCTTGTCCAAATCTATACATGATAGTCAATCTCTCCTGAGATATCAGTGCTTGGTTGTGTGCTAAGGAGAGGGATGCTCCCGTAATCTCTCATCAAGCTGCACCTAGCCTTCACTTCGATTCAACAATTGATGGCTCAGCCCCTATTGTGCGTTCAAACCCGTGCGAGTCGAGGGTCATATGTTTAAATGGTATAACGGGTGTTTGAACAAGGATATTCACTGAAGCTCTGTTTACTATATTTAAAAATCTGGAAACAACATGGATATCCACTAATGGATATCTTCTTAAATAAATTTTAGTGCAGCCATTCAATGGAGTCATATGCACAAACAAAAAAGAATGAAATAGGACTTCCCTGGTGGCGCAGTGGTTAAGAATCCCCCTGCCAATACAGGGGTCACGGGTTCAAGCCCTGATCCAGGAAGATCCCACTTGCCACGGAGCAACTAAGCCCGCGAGTCACAATTACTGAGCCTACACGCCACAACTACTGAAGCCCGTGAGCCTAGACCCTGTGCTCTGCAACAAGAGAAGCCACCACAATGAGAAGCCTGTGCACCGCAATGAAGAGTAGCCCCCGCTCGCTGCAACTAGAGAAAACCCGTGCGCAGCAACGAAGACCCAACGCAGCCAAAAATAAATAAATTTATTAAAAAAAAAAAAAAAAGAATGAAGTAGATTTGTATGTAAGGATCTGCAAAGATATTCAATTAGAAGTGAACAAAGGCAGACTTCCCTGGGGGTGCAGTGGTTAAGAATCCGCCTGCCAATGCAGGGGACACGGGTTCGAGCCCTGGTCCGGGAGGATCCCACATGCCGCGGAGCAACTAAGCCCGTGCGCCGCAACTACTGAGGCTGCGCTCTAGAGCCCGTGAGCCACAACTACTGAGCCCACATGCCACAACTACTGAGCCCAAGCGCCTAGAGCCCGTGCTCTGCAACAAGAGAAGCCACCGCAATGAGAAGCCCGCGCACTGCAACGAAGAGTAGCCCCCGCTCGCAGCAACTAGAGAAAGCCTGTGCGCAGCAACGAAGACCCAACGCAGCCAAAAATAAATAAATAAATAAACAAATATTTTTTTAAATTAAAAAAAAAAAAGAAGTGAACAAAGGCAGTACACAGTAGAATGTACAATAGGATCTTATTCTATATATATATACATACACACATATATACATGCATGTACACATACATATATCACTATAACTCTGTATGCATATGATCATACATGTATAGAAGAAAGCTGAGGGCGACATGTCCTAAATACATATCACTATGTATAGTGATGGGTATTAACTACATTTATTGTGGTGATCATTTCACAATATATACAAATATCAAATCATTATGTTGCACCCCCGAAACTAATATACAGTTGACCTTTGAACAATAAGGGGGTTAATCTGGGTTCAGTCAGTCCTCTCTGTCAATGGTTCCTCTTCATCCTCGGATTCAACCAATCACAGACTGTGTAGTATTGTAGTACTGAACAGTATCTGCAGATAAGTGGACCCGGGGAAGTTCAAACCCTCATTGTTCAAGGGTCAGTGTAATGTTATATGTCAATTATATCTCAATTTTTTTAAATGGTGTACTAGACCCTCTTCCCTTTAGTATCATAACCATTCCCACTGGTAACCATCACCTAAGCTCCCTAATGCTCCAGCAAATAAGAAACCACAAATACACTCTGAGGGACACACACACGTGCATGCACACACGCACACATTTGGAAGACTGAAAGGGCAGGTGTGAATGATAATACCTTCCCTCTTCCCTCTACTGGGTTTACAACACTTCTTTTCCTCGTTAATTCCTCACTAAAAGATTGAATTTGTTCAAGCTCTTCCTAAAAGTGAAAATATCTTTGGGAAGGTCCTGCAGAGAGCATATGATTTCTAGTAAAACTTTAAAAAGAACCACAATGATAAAATTCCAGTAAACAAAGCTGATCTGAATGTCCCAGACCACTTCTTATAACGAAGTTTGACGTGACTCACCAGGAGGGCTTCCTTCATAGCTCCAAAGCATTCCTACTTTCACTGAAATTTACTGAGCTCTGATGATGGCTGCATATTCAGTATTTTCCCAAAATACAGAAAAGTTCCTTGAACTTTTATAGCTATGTATTTTATAAAATTTTAAAGCTAATAAAATAAAAGCTACGTTTACAGAGGACCTACTGTTTTTCAAGCATTACACTAGGCACTTATATCAATGACCTCACTTAATTATCACAAGACAGAGGTGTCTTAGGTGCAGAACCTAGGTCTCTGAAAACTGAGATTTGCATGCAGGAGGATTTTGGTGGGGGAGTAGGGGGGAGGCTCAAGATAAACACTTGTGGGGAAGTGAAGGTTGTAGGACCAGGCAGAGGGAAATGAAGTCTCCCTCTCTGTGAAGGCAGAGGGATGATGCAGCCACAATAGAGGCTTCAGCCCATCCATGGGAGCTCCGGAATTATCCGGCCTTACAGCAAGATGGCCAGGCCATTACACCTTTGACATGGACACAGGCTGCCTCCAGGGAGTGGGCATGACCTTGAGCTAGGCAGCTCTCTTAGGCTGAGGGCAATTCCTAGGAAGGACTCAGCCGCCAACACTCCCAGCAGCTGCGGGGATGCAGGCTCATCCTGAAAGCGTAGATCTTCACGATGCCGCACAGCACCTAATGCACGTGCTATGATAAAATCCATGTTCCAGAAATGAGGGCACAACAACAGAGAAATTAAGTCACTAGCCAAAGGTAAGCTGAGAGGCAGGACTCTTTCCTCCGAAACTCCTTCCCTGATGCCATGCTGCCTCCTCAAACGGAGTACCTACCCACTTGGGGCATCTGCCTCAGAGAAGGGTGGTTTCTGGTCTACACCTCACCCTTCAAATTTGGACTTTTAGGCTGATAAGCATATCCATTTGCCCACCAAGCGGAAGGGGAGAAAAGAATTCTTGAATCTGATGGTAAAGGAATCTATCAAGCAGAATACATCTGTCACAAACACAGGAGAGGGGCTTTGAGAACAAACACACAGGTAACTAAGGCTCTGTTGCTTTGTAGTCACTTTGGCTATCTTGTGCCTGGCACAGAAACTCTGCTTATCTTACTTATACTGTGGGTCTTACTGAAAGAGGTTTGGTTTCAAATGGGTGCTTAAAATTCCATTTATTCTATTCCATTTCTACTCTCCAGGTCCTATAATAAACTATCAAAACTAGAAGCTATATATGATAAATTGGATGAGAGAGAAATGCACATTTTGGCACATGGAAGAAAAGAAAAAGAGGGAGGAGAGAAGAAAGGTGACTAAAAGAATCTCCTCTGTGCATAAGGCATCAAATTTCAGATGCATCGATTTAGTTATTCTTAAAGGCTCAGTTTCCCCTGTTGTTAAATGGAGAACAATGATACACGAGCCTCAGGGGGTCAGTGTGACGATTCAATGAGATTGTGAACATTCCGTGCTTAGCGCTGGGAATATACAGCATGAGCACTTACTAAACGTCAGCTCTTGGTTATTACTGTCAGGTCTGTTACCATAATCATCAGCACTCTCCCAATAGCCAACTGTAGCAGAAAAAGTCAGAATGAACCAAAGTGCAGTACATGAGTTCGGTTTTTCTGAACTTTCTGGGAAGTATGTTGGCTTAAAATGACTTTGCTTTCCTATCTTTAGAGATGCCCCCCAAAATGGCAGGTCCTTCTCAAAATCTTCCACCCTCTCTTGCGTTTCACAGCTCATGGTGTGGCCGGCTGAAATGACAGAAGCTCACCCTCACTGCCTGTGCGTAAACCTCACACACTCAGCGAGGGCACAGTCACTTCCGACCTGTGCACTGGAGCTCAGCCGACCTGCCTTTGCTTCCTGGCTTCATTAGTTAAGGATAAGGCAGGAATGAATTGGTGTTTTCTCTTCTGATGGAAAAAGCAAGGGTCCTGGATCTGCCAGCCCCACAGAGACTATCTTATGGTTGTTAAAACTATTTGTGTGGCTTCCCTGGTGGCGCAGTGGTTGAGAATCTGCCTGCCAATGCAGGGGACACGGGTTCGAGCCCTGGTCTGGGAAGATCCCACACGCTGCAGAGCAACTAGGCCCGTGAGCCACAATTACTGAGCCTGCGCGTCTGGAGCCTGTGCTCCGCAACAAGAGAGGCCGCGATAGTGAGAGGCAAGAGTGGCCCCCACTTGCCGCAACTAGAGAAAGCCCTCGCACAGAAACGAAGACTCAACACAGCCAAAAATAAATAAATAAATAAATAATTTTTTTAAAAAAACTATTTGTGAATCCCCTAAGAATAGCAAGCCTTGAAGCCCAGGTGTCTCAGAGAGGGTTCATTGCATGAGGAATACCCTTGGGGTAGACCAGTGTTTCTAAGTGGGTGGTCCCCAGGTGATCTCCATCTAAATCACCCTGGTAGCTTGTTTAAAATGCAGATTCCCAGGACCGAGTCAGAATCTTTAGGGTGGAGGTGGGAAGCTACATATTTCAACAGATTTCAAGATGATTCTGCTTCACCTACAGTTTGAAGGCCCCTAGAATACAGTCATGCTTTTCATTACAGCCTACATCACCAGACTTGGTCATCATGATTGTTTTTAACTTCCCTAATCCCTGCCTCCATATGTCCCAAATACTTACTCAGTGGTCAGCAAATCCTTATTTTACACTTGAAAATGTGTAGTCTATTAATGTCCCTGGGGTTTCCTGATCCATGGAGAGAGGTTCTATCTTCTCAGGTAAAGTGTAAGCTTGACAAGAACAAGAATGACGACTCATTCAACAAATATGGCACATCCAAAAAACAAAACAAACAAACAAAAAAGTGGGGCATCCAAATATGGGTGCCCATCCCTCTACAGGTGCCATAAGGTATAAAAATGTCTAGCCACGGGCCAACCTTTCAGGAGTTCATTGTGTATACACACAAAACTCCATCCATGTTGTGCCCTAAGGCCTCAGAGACACTTTGCATCAACAGCTACCCTTGACCCCTGAAGCACCTGTAATCCAGACCTGGGGCTGAAGGCCACTGTCCAGGTTTCTTTTCTCTGCTGCTATGGACACAGACCTACCCCCTGCCATTCATCTTTCCCTCTGTTCTTTCTCCCCAAGGCCTCCCATATCCTCTACTCCCCCACGCTTCCTCAAATGATGAGAAAGGCAGATGAAGGCTCAATTCCTCCTCCAGATCCATGTTGAGATGGTCCCATCTCAGAAAGATTGCCAGGTTGCTAAAAGACACCAGCCGCAAAAGCCAGTACCCAATCACCTGCCCTTAAATCAAGTCCTGATCAATTCAGAAATGTCTTCATGTGTCCACACCGCATGGTGAGAAGTCAGACACTTGGCCCAAGCGGGAGGTCAAGTATAAAACAGAAGTCCAACACACACCATAGACCATTTAATTCGCAAAAATGGACACACATGGAAACATCACAAGCCATGCGGTGCAGACATACATGGTGAAGGAAAGAGCAGCCAACTATTGTTACTGTAGCATCTACTCCATGTCTTAAGGAAGCAAAAGGAACAGAGATGTTATAAGAGAGAGGAGGAAAACCATGGGTGAGTGTTGTCCGAAAACCAAGGTCAAATGCTCCAGACCAGACAAGGAAGAGGAAAACTAAATGGCCCAAGTGGGGAGGGGGATGAGTCAGGAAACACTTCCTAGAGGATGTGATGTAAAGCCAGTCCTGCTTTTTTTCTCTTTTATTGGCACTGATCCCGCAGAGCCTTCTCTATTTCTGTTTCTTTTAATAATATTTTTTTTAGTTTTCCAAACCCACACAAAACAGCTTCTTCCAACCCTCCCACCCTAGTCGTTTTCACTCCTCCCACTACCACTCCCATCAGAGCCTGGCTGCTAATACAGTGGGTCAGCCCTAGTCTGACAGGTCCAGGGGTCCCCCTGTCACTGTGGATGGAATTCCTCCATTTGGTTGCTATGACACAATGGAGCTAGGACTCTCCAGCCTTGTTACCATGGAATCCTTCCTTCTCCATCCTTTACCGCATGTCAGGAGGGCACAGCACTGCAGGATAAGCTGCCCACAGGCTGCCGGCCAAGCCCATCCCCCTGGACACTGTCCTAAAGGACACAGTGGTCGAAGCCAGCTGCAGTCACACACCTGAACCAAGGCAGTCTGCGGAAGAGTTTTCCTGCAGACCCCTCCAAAGATTAACTGCGTAGAAACAGCCTTTTAAGATCTGTATCTGAAAAACGAAGTACTCGGAACACATGTGGTGCTCTCTTTCGTAAAGGAACCATGGAGCCATTGGTAACAGAGGGGTACCCTTAGCATAATCCTGCCTGGCCCTGAGAGGCACAGTCAGGGGTCAGCAGTACCCGTTTGGAGCACGGATCACTGGGAAACACCTGTTGCCCGTCCACTACCCTGGAACCCAAGACCTTGCCTACACTCAGTGTTCTCAGGATGATGAACAAGGGCAGCAGAAGGGCCATGAAAGAAGAAAAGGCTTATCTCTGTACAGTGAGAATAAAGATAAAGCTTCCTGTTGCACAGACGCACACAGCTCTGAACTAACATCCTGGGTTACATGAGGATCTGTCCAGCTCTGATGAGGGCAAAGCACCCCAGACAAGGTAACATGACACCTGGGTTCTATTCCTGCCTCAACCCTGTGATTTGGGCAAAGAATTTCTTCTTCGTGAGTCTCCCTCCTCATCCAAAAAGCATGGGGCCCTGAGCAGATCATCTCCCCGGGCCGCACCCAGGTAGCCAGACATCACTATTAGTCGGGGCTCCGGGGATGGGACTTCTGAGCCTGCCCTCCTCAGGGGAGCAAAGCAGCAGAAATCAGGCTACCGAGGACTGGATCCTCAAATCCACACCCCATGCCCTGCCCCAAGGAGTCCCAGGGTCCAGAGAAGGGCTTCATCACCAAGAACAGGCCCTTGTGGGTACTGCCACCCCGGGAGTAGATATATTTATAAGGGAATCTCCCACCTGCAGGCAAAGGATAAAAGATACTCAGTCCTTCCTCAAAGTGCCAAAACTCAGAGCTCACCCAGGCACTGTAGCTACTCCTCATCAAACACCCTACATACTTTCCAAAGATCCTTTCCATTGGCTAGACAGCAACCAAACTGAAGAAGTCCAAAGAAACTTACCTGAAAACCAAAACATGCAGAAGGAGAGAACATGACGATGCCACACAGTGGAGGTATCTGCTCCAAATTTAATTAATGCAGCCACAGACCAGGTGGGAAGATACAGTTTGCAGAGGAATCAGTCCCCGCATCCCTTCTTCTCTGTTCAACACATCTAGGGAGTCCTGACCTGGAATTCCTCTTCTCCAGGCCTTCACTGACTGCACATGCCTCACGCTGCAGCCCATCCACAAATGGCACTGGGCAGGGGAGCGCGGGTACAATGGTGAACCAGCTACCGAGGCCCTTACCTTACAGGTGTTATCATCCGGTGGGGAAGACTGACAAAAGAGAAAGAAATTAAATTCCAAGTCGTAATAAACCCTTGTGAGAGGGAAAAGGGTGTTATAATAAACAAAATAATTCTCTAGGGGAAAGGAGAGTTAGGGTAGGTCTCTCTGATGAGGTGACATTTAAGCTGAGATATGAAGAATGATATGGGGCCAGTCTCATGAATCGTGAGAAGATGGGAGTGTTCGTGAAGCGCCAACAGCACGTGCGAAGGCCCTGAGGCATGAATAGTTAAAGACATAATTCAAGGAACTTCCAATCTGGATGAAGAGACGGATAGGCAAACAAACAGCCACAATTTCATAAGGTAACAGAGAACAAAGTGAGCAGAACCAAAGTGAGCAGAGAAAGAGGTGCCGAAAGCCAAGTTGGCCAGGAGCTGGCTGATCGGGAGGGCTTCTCGGAGGAGGAGGTATCTGAGCTGACTCTTGAAGGATGAGTGGATTTTGCCAAAGCAGGAGAAACACAGAATGTACAAAGGGCTCGAGGTGTGAGGGACGTAGAGCTTTCCTGAACCACAAGCAGTTCCATTTACCTGGAGCCTCAGGTGGGAGGAAAGGAGTGACGGAAGGTGAAGCAAGAAACAGATAAAAGGTTCAAATCATGAAGGGCCTTGTGTGCCAAGGCAAGAAGAAGGAAGAAGGGGAACCAGAACTTGAGTCCCCTAAATGGGTGGAGCAACAGAATGTTAACTGGGTAACAGGTCACTCCCAGCTATGCTCAGAGCGGACGGCCCCTCTACACAACACGTCCTCGCTTCCCCGGCACGCCTGCCTACCTGGAGGGGAGGGGGCTCATCTCCCAAGGGTCACACAGCACCTGCCCTGGTGCGTTGTCTCACTGCAGGGGACCCAGGGCCCTGCTGCCAAGGGCCAGCCTTGCCAGGGAGGTGGCGGGGGTCAGCACGTGGAGGGGCAGAAGCCCGTGTGTGTGGAACAGCCGGTATCCAAGGATGCGTCAGAACCCCACCCACACCAGCTCTCTCAGAAAGGCTGGTAAGGGGGGGAATTCAAGAGAGACGGAGAACAAGAGAGGAGAGGGAAGGAGAGAGGAAGGAAAGAGGACAGAGAGGAGGAGAAAAGACCAGGCGCAGGAGGACTGGAGCTGAGGCTGCCCTACGCACCCCCTAGGGTGGGAGAGCTCCGGCACCACTGGCTGCTTCTTTCAAGAAGAAAACAGAAGCGGTCCCCACCGCTGTGTTCCTGCCACTGGGAACTGCGGTGTGGCCTCTGCACACGCGCTGCTACTCTCCCTGCCCACGGCCTGCTGGCAGGTGCCTGAGTCTACGCGCTCTGATTCACAACGCCCTCTGCATCCGCCAAGCACGCAGCTTCTGTGCCACAGCCGAGTCCTGCCCCAACTCCCCCCCTACACACACACACACACACACACACACACACACACACACACACACAGCCTCTGCCTGGGCAGCTCCCCTTGGCCCTCCTGCCCCAGCCTCCATAGGCCCCCACTTCTTCCAAGGCCTCTCTCACCATTTCTGGGACTGTCCTAGGGGATCCAGACCCTGCTTCTAAAGGGCTCAATTGGTTAAGATTCCCAGACAAAATACAGTAGTTAAATATGAATTTCAGATAAACTACAAATTGATTTGTACTTTTACTTGCTAAATCTGGCAATGCTATGACTGACGGTTCAGGTATGCAAACCCTCTTGCTTTTGCTCCAAATTCCTCTCCAAAACTACAGATGATGAAGATGATGATGATGATAGCTAACATTTTTGAGCTGTTATGTACCAGGCACTGTGCAAAAAGAAGCACGTGCCTTATTTCATCAAATCCTCACAACAACCCTATGAGATCAGTATTATTATTTTCCCCATTTTTCAGGTGAAGAAGCTGAGGCTTAGAGCTTGTCTGAGGGCGCACAGCTAGGAAGTGGGAGCTAAGATTGGACCCACCAGAATCAGACTTCAGAGCCTGTGCCCTAAGCTCCCCACCACCCTCTCGAGACACACAGTGGATCAGGGGCTATCAGTGAGCCAAAGAGTTCTTATGTTCAAATTATTACGTCTCAGTTTGAAACCACTGGCCCACAGAATCCCGAGAGGCTTCTCCTCCCACGTCCTACTCCCGTGTGGTACCCACTCACTCCATCCCAGGGCCCCCTCCTGGCCCTCGCTCCCAGTGCATAGGCACACTCAGGGGAGAACTTCGCATCAGTCATTTACCCCTTAATGTGTATTTATGTTTGGTGTGACTTCTACCAGACATTTGAACTTGGAGTTGTCTCATACTAAGTGATAAAGATCTTCACCATTAAAGGCAGCTCAGTCACTGGTGAGTATTTGGTATTGGGAAAGGGGTTTCCCATTCACCCAGCCAGTCCCTATCTGGAGGCAGCAGGAAGACGTGAGGGACCCAGAGACCTTCCAAGTGTCGCAGGTAGTACCTCATTCCCCAGCCCAGACTGGCTGGATGATTTTTTTAAATTTATTTTATTTTTATTTTTGGCTGCATTGTGTCTTCATTGCTGCGCACAGGCTTTCTCTAGTTGCGGCCAGCAGGGGCTACTCTTTATTGGGGTGCGCAAGTTTCTCATTGTGGTGGCTTCTCTTGTTGCGGAGCACAGGCTCTAGGCACGTGGGCTTCAGTAGTTGTGGCACGCGGGCTCAGTAGTTGTGGCTCGCGGGCTCTAGAGCACAGGCTCAGTAGTTGTGGCGCATGGGCTTAGTTGCTCCACGGCATGTGGGATCTCCCCGGACCAGGGCTCGAACCCATGTCTCCTGCATTGGCAGGCGGATTCTTAACCACTGCGCCACCAGGGGAGCCCTGGCTGGATGATTTTTGAAAAGGCTAAGTCACATGTTCTGATTGAGGGAGCTTACTGTCCAGCTGGGGAGGAGAGACCATCTTGGTGGAGGGAGGATTTTAGGCAGGGCTGGATGGATGAATGAGTGGGTAGGTGGGTAGGTGGGAAGGTGGAGGATGGATGGAGAATGGATGAATGGAGGAATGGGTAGGTGGATGGACACGTGGATGGGTGAGTGGCTAAATGGAGAATGGATGGATGAATGGATGGATGGGTGGGTGGATGCAGGAATAGATGGATGGATGTTTGGACGGATGGAGAACATGAGGGGGGTTGGTTTGTGAGTCTTAAAGAGACCACTGACCATATGGCACTCCTCCTGGGAGGCTGGGTCTTTTCCATCATGTACAGTGAAAGGTTTAAACACAAGGAGAGAGGAGAAAGGGATGAAAACAGGATAACTAGGTAGGGGTAAGGAGGCAGGAAGTAAGGCAAGAAAACAAAGGGGAGGAGGAAGAGCTGGGCGGCATTTTGAATTCATCTGGCTCCTTCCCAAGGTTCCTGAACCTTCCAGGCTGTTATACCAGGGTACAGATGGCCCTGTGGGGACCCCAGCTTTTCATCTGTGCAATTTACTGAGTGTGGGTGTTCTAGAGCTCACGACGATTGGGTATTCGTCACTTTATTTATCCAGGAGCCTGGTGCAGGGGGTGGGTAAGGCTGACGTCTCCGCAGTCTGAGTCTGCAGCAGTTGGCAGCTCTTTCACCTTCTCCTGCACTCCCACTCCCAGCCCCAAGGGAGTCACTACTGCTACTCTTGCCCCCTAAAGAAGCTGAGACCTGGGGAGCTCTCCTACAGAGCCCCTGCTCGCCTCCAGGGAAACCAAACCCTTGCTCAGAGCCTTCCTTCCAGAGAGACAGTAGTGCCTCCTCCCTGACTCCATTCACTACAGAGAAGCTGACAAAGTGGGTCTACAAGAGAACTCAGAGCCCAGGGTCCCTCAGGAGATGTCCTGTGCTACTGCCCTGCCTGCTCCTACCTCCTTTCACCCCACATGCATTCCCTTCCCACCATAGCTTGCTTCTCCCTGACACTTCCTCCCACTACCCCAGGGCAGCAGGACCTCACTGACCCCAGGCAATAAGGAGCAGAGGGTCAGGCAAGAGGGGTGTCGGCCATTCCCAAAGAGGCCGAAAAGTCAGCAAAGAAACCCACCAGAGGAGAAGCAAAAACCAACCCCACCTCAACTCCAGTGGGTCCCACGGGGAGCGGTGCCACCTCTCAGAGGACATGTGGAAGAGGGAGGGGAGAATACTACTGACATTGACTTGGTGGGCTGGAAGCAGGGACACTAAGTCTGGCCATGCACACAGTCTGGTACCCCAAAGGGCAATGTGTCCCCTATTTTAAGAATACTGCTTAGAGCCGCACCTAATTTCCAGGCACGTAGAGGTTTCCGTAAGGGCTCAGGGGTACGGGAGGCAGCAGGCTAAAGAACCATAAAACCGTAAATAAAGTTTCCTTCCCGCAACCTGTCCAGGAGCCCTCACCCTCCTTCCCAGGGCAGCCTGCGGGCAGGATGCATTCACCGTATCAGCCCCCATAGGCGTCCTTTCTTGAGGGCTGGACCCAAGTTCCATGGAGGAGGGGTCCCTTTGCCCGGAATTAAAATATTAGACCTGAAAGCACTTCTAAAATAGCAGCTGGCCTGCTGAACACACACAAGATTCAGGTATTCTTCAGCCTCGCATGGACTCCTTACAACAACCCTACAAGGTAGCTACACCGTTAGCTCCTTTTTACGGGAAAGGAAACCAAAGGCAGGGAGGCTAAGGAACGGGCCCAAGTTCACAGAGCTGCCACGTGGAGGAGCCCCGGCCACGCAGCCCCAGGGCCTGGCCTCGGATTCATGCATTCAGCAAATAGCTATTAGGCACCAAATAGAATTTTTTCCAAGTAAATAAAGAGCTTTCTGGAGAGGCCATTTCTTTTCACAGCTCAGGAGATAACGGGGGGCAGCGAGCTGGCGATCACGAAGTGCTTCTGCCGCCTTGCCTCGCTAAGCGTCCCCACCTCTACCACCCTCCTCCACCGCACTTCATGGGGGCTGGGAACACGACAGGCACGTCTGTTTTCGTGGGTCTTGCATCCTCATGAGGAGGGAGACAATACATAAGATAAATCAGTAAAACATAATATGCAAGACAGTCACCAGGAGGAAAACCAGAGCAGGGAAGGAAGCTGAACGGGAGAGGTGCACAATTTTAGACTGTGTGGCAAGGGCGGGCCTCACTGAGAAGTACTTTTAAGCAAAAACCAGAAGGAGGCAAGAGAATGACCCATGTAGCTAGCTGGGGACAGAGCATTCCAGAGAGCAGAACGGTCAGTGCGACGGCCCCTGAGGCAAGAGCTTTGCTGATGTGTTGGGGAACAGAGAGAACCCAGCTCCCAAGTGAACCAGGGGAGAGCAAACCAGACGTAAGGTGAGGGCCGTGACAAGGACCAGCCATGTGGCCTTGTCTCGGACCGAACTCTGCATGATGCATGAGAAAACGAGGCTCAGAGAAAGCTGGTGATTTGTTAAAAGCCACACAGCGCTAGAGTTCAATCCAAGGCCCTGACACAAAATCAACCCTAATGGTTCCTCCCACTGAGCAGAGACCCCAGGGCCTTCTCCTCCTGCCACGGCCTCTTCAACCTGGTAACCCCATCCCTTTCTGGTTTCAAACAGCTACAGGAAATTGACGCAAAAAGGCAAGCTTGGTGGTGTTCGGTGGGCGGGCTGGGAACTGGGGCTCCCTCACCAGCCCCACCCCCGCAGTAAGGGGGAATCCCCAGAGATACAGGGAAGGGATAGGGAGCCAGGTGCTAGGAACCCTCTGGCGAGGTGAGCTTTCTGTCTCCTTGGGCTGTAAAAAGAAACCGCCTCTCCAGAAAGGGGGTTTGTTGGAGAAAATCCACCCGCTGGTTCAGGAGCCTCTCGCCATGCCTGTGCTGCAAAGACCCAATTCCTGTTTCCCATTTTATTTCATTTTATTTTTATTTATTTATTTTTTAACTTGTGTGTGGTTCTTTGTTGTTGTTGTTTTTTAACATCTTTATTGGAGTATAATTGCTTTACAATGGTGTGTTAGTTTCTGCTATATAACAAAGTGAAGCAGCTATACGTATACATGTATCCCCATATCTCCTCCCTCTTGCGTCTCCCTCCCACCTTCCCTATCCCATCCCTCTAGGTGGTCAAAAAGCACCGAGCTGATCTCCCTGTGCTATGCAGCTGCTTCCCACTAGCTATCTATTTTACATTTGGTAGTGTATATATGTCCATGCCACTCTCTCACTTCGTCCCAGCTTACCCTTCCCCCTCCCCGTGTCCTCAAGTCCATTCTCTACGTCTGCATCTTTATTCCTGTCCTGCCCCTAGGTTCTTCAGAACCTTTTTTTTTTTTTAAGATTCCGTATATATGTGTTAGCATACGGTATTTGTTTTTCTTTCTGACTTACTTCACTCTGTGTGACAGACTCTAGGTCCATCCACCTCACACCCCACAGGGTGCAGCACGTGTCACATCCACATGTGAGCCGGCTTCCTCCCTCGAGAGAGGGGGCATCCATCCGAGGTGGGAATGTCCCAGGAAAGTTGTCTATTTTCCCTTTTCCAGAAGGCTTTCTGGAACTCTCCACAAAGGGAAGGGGGAGAAATGGGACACTGCGTTCGAGAGCCCTGGGAAGGACTCTGCAGGAAAGGGAAGAAGGTCTTAGCTGGCAAGGCAAAAGCCTGTGCTTAGAGGGCCATCCCAGCCCCCAGAGAAAGTTGCAGAAGGATTTGAAACAGGACTGTTCTACCCATAAGTCATTTATTTAGATGAGGAAAAAGTGGACTTGGTGTGAAAGGATCCAACTGACAGCACAGGGTTCCAGGAGATGATTAGGAAAGGAAAATGTGAGCCTGGGCCCAGTCACTCTACCTGCCTGAGTATGCTTCCTTCTCTACTACTCACCTGAAGGTGTTCTGACACAAGTTAGTCATGTAAAGAACGCACCTGGGTGGTTAGAGAGAAGATGGCGGAAGAGTAAGACGCGGAGATCACCTTCCTTCCCACAGATACAGTAGAAATACATCTACACGTGGAACTGCTCCTACAGAACACCCACTGAACGCTGGCAGAAAACGTCCGACCTCCAAAAAGGCAAGAAACTCCCCCCGTACTTGGGTAGGGCAAAAGAAAAAAGAAATAACAGAGACAAAAGAATAGGGACAGCACCTGCAGCAGTGGGAGGGAGCTGTGAAGGAGGAAAGATTTCCACGCACTAGGAAGCCCCTTCGCGGGCAGAGACTGCGGGTGGCAGAGGGGGGAAGCTTCGGAGCCACGGAGGAGAGCACAGCAACAGGGGTGCAGAGGGCTAAGCGGAGAGATCCCCGCACGGAGGCTCGGCGCCGAGCAGCACTCACCAGCCCGAGAGGCTCGTCTGCTCACCCGCTGGGGCGGGCGGGGCTGGGAGCTGAGGCTCGGGCTTCGGTCGGATCCCAGGAAGAGGGCTGGGGTTGGCGGCGTGAACACAGCCTGAAGGGGTTAGTGCACCACAGCTGGCTGGGAGGGAGACCGGGAAAAAGTCTGCAGCTGCCGAAGAGGCAAGAGATTTTTTCTTGCTTCTTTGTTTCGCGGCGCGCAAGGAGAGGGGATTCAGAGCGCCGCCTAAACGAACTCCAGAGACTGGCGCGAGCCGCGGCTATCAGCACGGACCCCAGAGGCGGGCGCGAGCCGAGGCTAACAGCGCAGAATCCAGAGACAGGCGCGAGCCGCGGTTATCAGCGCCGACCCCAGAGACGGGCGTGAGATGCTGGGGCTGCTGCTGCCGCCTCCAAAAATCCTGTGTGCGAGCACAGGTCACCCTCCACACCGCCCCTCCCGGGAGGCTGTGCAGCCCGCCACTGCCAGGGTCCCGTGATCCAGGGACAACTTCCCCGGGAGAACGCACTGCGCGCCTCAGGCTGCTGCAACGTCACGCCGTCCTCTGACGCCGCAGGCTCGCCCCGCCTCCTCTGTACCCCTCCCTCCCCGCGGCCTGGGTGAGCCAGAGCCCCCGAAGCAGCTGCTCCTTTAAATCCGTCCTGTCTGGGCGGGGAACAGACACCCTCAGGCGACCTACATGCAGAGGCAGGTCCAAATCCAAAGCTGAACACCGGGAGCTGTGCGAACAGAGAAGAGAAGGGGAAATCTCTCCCAGTAGCATCAGAAGCAGTGGATTAAAACTCCACAAACAACTTGATGTGCCTGCATCTGTTGAATACCTGAATAGACAACGAATCATCCCAAATTCAGGAGGTGGACTTTGGGAGCAGGATATATTAATTTTTCCCCTTTTCCTTTTTTTGTGAGTGTATATGTATATGCTTCTGGGTGAGATTTTGTCTGTATAGCTTTGCTTTATAATAGCTTTATTTTACTTCACTATATTATAGCCTCTTTCTTTCTTTCTTTCTATTTTTTCTCCCTTTTACTCTGAGCCGTGTGGACGAAAGGCTCTTGGTGCTCCAGCCAGGCATCAGGGCCGTACCTCTGAGGTGGGAGAGCCAACTTCAGGACACTGGTCCACAAGAGACCTCCCAGCTCCACGTAATACCAAACGGCAAAAATCTCTCAGAGATCTCCATCTCAACATCAAGACCCAGCATCACTCAATGACCAACAAGCTACGGTGCTGAACACCCTATGCCAAACAACTAGCAAGACAGGAACACAGCCCCATCCATTAGCAGAGAGGCTGCCTAAAATCATAATAAGGCCACAGACACCCCAAAATACACCACCAGACGTGGACGTGCCCACCAGAAAGACAAGATACAGCCTCATCCACCAGAACTCAGGCACTAGTTCCCTCCACCAGGAAGCCTTCACAACCCACTGAACCAACCTAAGCCACTGGGGACAGATACCAAAAACAACGGGAACTACGAACCTGCAGCCTGTGAAAAGGAGACCCCAAATACAGTAAGATAAGCAAAATGAGACGACAGAAAAACACACAGCAGATGAAGGAGCAGGGTCAAAACACACCACACTTAACAAATGAAGAGGAAATAGGTAGTCTACCTGAAAAAGAATTCAGAATAATGATAGTAAGGATGATCCAAAATCTGGGAAATAGAATAGACAAAATGCAAGAAACATTTAACAAGGACGTAGAAGAACTAAAGAGGAACCAAGCAACGATGAAAAACACAATAAATGAAATTAAAAATACTCTAGATGGGATCAATAGCAGAATAACTGAGGCAGAAGAAAGGATAAGTGACCTGGAAGATAAAATGGTGGAAATAACTACTGCAGAGCAGGATAAAGAAAAAAGAATGAAAAGAACTGAGGACAGTCTCAGAGACCTCTGGGACAACACTAAACGCACCAACATTCGAATTATAGGGGTCCCAGAAGAAGAAGAGAAAAAGAAAGGGACTGAGAAAATATTTGAAGAGATTATAGTTGAAAACTTCCCTAATATGGGAAAGGAAATAGTTAACCAAGTCCTGGAAGCACAGAGAGTCCCATACAGGATAAACCCAAGGAGAAACACGCCAAGACACATATTAATCAAACTGTCAGAAATTAAATATAAGGAAAACATATTAAAGGCAGCAAGGGAAAAAAAACAAATAACACACAAGGGAATCCCCATAAGGTTAACATCTGATCTTTCAGCAGAAACTCTGCAAGCCAGAAGGGAGTGGCAGGATATACTTAAAGTGATGAAGGAGAAAAACCTACAACCAAGATTACTCTACCCAGCAAGGATCTCATTCAGATTTGATGGAGAAATTAAAACCTTTACAGACAAGCAAAAGCTGAGAGAGTTCAGCACCACCAAACCAGCTTTACAACAAATGCTAAAGGAACTTCTCTACGCAAGAAACACAAGAGAAGGAAAACACCTACAATAACAAACCCAAAACATTTAAGAAAATGGGAATAGGAACATACATATCAATAATTACCTTGAATGTAAATGGATTAAATGCTCCCACCAAAAGACACAGGCTGGCTGAATGGATACAAAAACAAGACCCATATATATGCTGTCTACAAGAGACCCACTTCAGACCTAGAGACACATACAGACTGAAAGTGAGGGGATGGAAAAAGATATTCCACACAAATGGAAATCAAAAGAAAGCTGGAGTAGCAATTCTCATATCAGACAAAATAGACTTTAAAATAAAGACTATTACAAGAGACACAGAAGGACACTATATAATGATCAAGGGATCGATTCAAGAGGAAGGTATAACAATTGTAAATATTTATGCACCCAACATAGGAGCACCTCAATACATAAGGCAAATACTAACAGCCATAAAAGGGGAAATAGACAGTAACACAATCATAGTAGGGGACTTTAACACCCCACTTTCGCCAATGGACAGATCATCCAAAATGAAAATAAATAAGGAAACACAAGCTTTAAATGATACATTAAACAAGATGGACTTAATTGATATTTATAGGACATTCCACCCAAAAACAACAGAATACACATTTTTCTCAAGTGCTCATGGAACATTCTCCAGGATAGATCATATCTTGGGTCACAAATCAAGCCTTGGTAAATTTAAGAAAATTGAAATCGTATCAAGTATCTTTTCCGACCACAACGCTATGAGACTAGATATCAATTACAGGAAAAGATCTGTAAAAAATACAAACACATGGAGGCTACACAATACACTACTTAATAACGAAGTGATCACTGAAGAAATCAAAGGGGAAATCAAAAAATACCTAGAAACAAATGACAATGGAGATACGACGACCCAAAACCTATGGGACGCAGCAAAAGCAGTGCTAAGAGGGAAGTTTATAGCAAAACAAGCCTACCTCAAGAAACAGGAAACATCTCGAATAAACAACCTAACCTTGCACCTAAAGCAATTAGAGAAAGAAGAACAAAAAACCCCCAAAGCCAGCAGAAGGAAAGAAATCATAAAGATTAGGTCAGAAATAAATGAAAAAGAAATGAAGGAAACAGTAGCAAAAGTCAATGAAACTAAAAGCTGGTTCTTTGAGAAGATAAACAAAATTGATATACCATTAGCCAGACTCATCAAGAGAAAAAGGGAGAAGACTCAAATCAATAGAATTAGAAATGAAAAAGGAGAAGTAACCACTGACACTGCAGAAATACAAACGATCATGAGAGATTACTACAAGCATCTCTATGGCAATAAAATGGACAACCTGGCAGAAATGGACAGATTCTTAGAAATGCACAAACTGCCGAGACTGAACCAGGAAGAAATAGAAAATATGAACAGACCAATCACAAGCACTGAAATTGAAACTGTGATTAAAAACCTTCCAACAAACAAAAGCCCAGGACCAGATGGCTTCACAGGCGAATTCTATCAAACATTTGGAGAAGTGCTAACACCTATCCTTCTCAAACTCTTCCAAAATATTGCAGAGGGAGGAACACTCCCAAACTCATTCTACGAGGCCACCATCACCCTGATACCAAAACCAGACAAAGATGTCACAAAGAAAGAAAACTACAGGCCAATATCACTGATGAACATAGATGCAAAAATCCTCAACAAAATACTAGCAAACAGAATCCAACAGCACATTAAAAGGATCATACACCATGATCAAGTGGGGTTTATCCCAGGAATGCAAGGATTCTTCAACATACGCAAATCAATCAATGTGATACACCATATTAACAAATTGAAGGAGAAAAACCATATGATCATCTCAATAGATGCAGAGAAAGCTTTCGAGAAAATTCAACACCCATTTATGATAAAAGCCCTGCAGAAAGTAGGAATAGAGGGAACTTTCCTCAACATAATAAAGGCCATATATGACAAACCCACAGCCAACATTGTCCTCAATGGTGAAAAACTGAAACCATTTCCACTAAGATCAGGAACAAGACAAGGTTGCCCACTCTCACCACTATTATTCAACATAGTTTTGGAAGTGTTAGCCACAGCAATCAGAGAAGACAAAGAAATAAAAGGAATCCAAATCGGAAAAGAAGAAGTAAAGCTGTCACTATTTGCAGATGACATGATACTATACATAGAGAATCCTAAAGATGCTACCAGAAAACTCCTAGAGCTAATCAATGAATTTGGTAAAGTAGCAGGATACAAAATTAATGCACAGAAATCTCTTGCATTTCTATACACTAATGATGAAAAATCTGAAAGTGAAATTAAGAAAACACTCCCGTTTACCATTGCAACAAAAAGAATAAAATATCTAGGAATAAACCTACCTAAGGAGACAAACGACCTGTATACAGAAAATTATAAGACACTGATGAAAGAAATTAAAGATGATACAAATAGATGGAGAGATATACCATGTTCCTGGATGGGAAGAATCAACATTGTGAAAATGACTCTACTACCCAAAGCAATCTACAGATTCAATGCAATCCCTATCAAACTACCACTGGCATTTTTCACAGAACTAGAACAAAAAATTTCACAATTTGTATGGAAACACAAAAGACCCCGAATAGCCAAAGCAATCTTGAGAACGAAAAATGGAGCTGGGGGAATCAGGCTCCCTGACTTCAGACTATATTACAAAGCTTCCGTAATCAAGACAGTTTGGTACTGGCACAAAAACAGAAATATAGATCAATGGAACAGGATAGAAAGCCCAGAGATAAACCCACACACATATGGTCACCTTATCTTTGATAAAGGAGGCAAGCATATACAGTGGAGAAAAGACAGCCTCTTCAATAAGTGGTGCTGGGAAAATTGGACAGCTACATGTAAAAGTATGAAATTAGAACACTCCCTGACACCATGCACCAAAATAAACTCAAAATTGATTAAAGACCTAAATGTAAGGGCAGACACTATCAAACTCTTAGAGGAAAACATAGGCAGAACACTCTATGACATACATCACAGCAAGATTCTTTTTGACCCAGCTCCCAGAGAAATGGAAATAAGAACACAAATAAACAAATGGGACCTAATGAAACTTAAAAGCTTTTGCACAGCAAAGGAAACCATAAACAAGACCAAAAGACAACCATCAGAATGGGAGAAAATATTTGCAAATGAAGCAACTGACAAAGGATTAATCTCCAAGATTTACAAGCAGCTCATGCAGCTCAATAACAAAAAAACGAACAACCCAATCCAAAAATGGGCAGAAGACCTAAATAGACATTTCTCCAAAGAAGATATACAGATGGCCAACAGACACATGAAAGAATGCTCAACATCATTAATCATTAGAGAAATGCAAATCAAAACTACAATGAGATATCATCTCACACCGGTCAGAATGGCCATCATCAAAAAATCTAGAAACAATAAATGCTGGAGAGGGTGTGGAGGAAAGGGAACACTCTTGCACTGTTGGTGGGAATGTAAATTGATACAGGCACTATGGAGAACAGTATGGAGGTTCCTTAAAAAACTACAAATAGAACTACCATACGACCCAGCAATCCCAATACTGGGCATACACCCTGAGAAAACCATAGGTCAAAAATAGTCATGTACCAAAATGTTCATTGCAGCTCTATTTACAATAGCCAGGACATGGAAGCAACCTAAATGTCCATCGACAGATGAATGGATAAAGAAGATGTGGCACATATATACAATGGAATATTACTCAGCCATAAAAAGAAATGAAATGGAGGTATTTGTAATGAGGTGGATGGAGTTAGAGTCTGTCATACAGAGTGAAGTAAGTCAGAAAGAGAAAAACAAATACAGTATGCTAACACATATATACGGAATCTAAGGAAAAAAAAAAAAAAAAAAAGGCCATGAAGAACCTAGTGGCAAGACGGGAATAAAGACACAGACCTACCAGAGAATGGACTTGAGGATATGGGGAGGGGGTGGGGTGAGATGTGACAGGGTAAGAGAGTGTCATGGACATATATACACTACCAAATGTAAAATAGATAGCTAGTGGGAAGCAGCCGCATAGCACAGGGAGATCAGCTTGGTGCTTTGTGACCACCTAGAGGGGTGGGATGGGGAGGGTGGGAGGGAGGGAGATGCAAGAGGGAAGAGAAATGGGAACATATTGTATATGTATAACTGACTCACTTTGTTATAAAGCAGAAGCTAACACTCCATTGTAAGGCAATTATACTTCAATAAAGATGTTTAAAAAAAAAAAAAAAAAAAGAACGCACCTGGCAAAAGGGCACCCTCCTACACTGTTGATGGTAATGTAAATTAGTGCAGCCACTATGGGAAACAGTATGGATATTCCTTAAAAAACTAAAATCAGAACTACCATATGATCCAGAAATTCCACTCCTGGGTATCTATCTGGAAAAAACAAAAACCTAATTCAAAAAAATACATTCACCCCAATGTTCACAGCAGCACTATTTACAATAGCCAAGACATGAAAGTAACCCAAGTGCCCATCAACAGATGACTAGATTAAGATTGATATATATACACACATATATATACATATAAACACACACAAACACAATGGAATATTATTCAGCCATAAAAAAGTGAAATATTGCCATTTGCAGCAATGTGGATGGACCTAGAGAATATTATACTTAGTGAACTAAGACAGACAAAGACAGACGAATACTATAAGATATCATTTATAAGTGGAATCTAAAAAATAATACAAATAGATGTATATACAAAACAGAAACAGACCTAGAAAACGAACTTATGGTTACCAAAGTGGAGAGGAAGGGGGAGGAGGGACAATTTAGGGGTATGCGATTAACAGATACAAACTACTATACATAAAATAGGTAAGCGACAAGCATTTACCGTATAGCACAGGGAATTGTACCCAAAATCTTACAATAACCTATAATGAACATAATCTGGAAAAGGAAGGAAGGAAGGAAGGGGGGTGGTGGGGGAGGAAAAAGAAAGCACCTAGCAATGCTCCTGATGCACAGTAAGTACTAAATAAATGGTAGATCCTTGCTTTCTCTTTCAAGATGGGTGAGGTTCTCACCAGCCGTAGTTGGCCCAAATAGGCCACCCCAGCAGCTTTCCCTTCCCTCTCCACAAGCAAGAGAACCCAGCTCTCATCTCATTTAATTTCTGCCTTAGAAGGAAATTGAAAGATATAGTCCAAAGTCCTCCACACACCCCTCCACAGCTGCCCGATAAGAGCCCCAAGACTCTGCTAACCACTTCTTCCCCCAGGCAAAGTTCTTCCTTACGGTGCCAGAAAATCAGCCTCCTTGCAATTTCTCATCTCCAGTCTAACTTCTACCCACTAAGGCTCTAAAGAACAATTTTTTCCTTCTCTGCATAGAAGCCCTTCGAATATTCAGTGCTCCCATCCCCCAAGTTTTCTCTTCCCCGGGTTAAACAAACCTAATATTTTTAAGAGTTTATTTTACAAGAAGATTCCAGTGCCCTTCCCCATCCTGCTCTCTCTCAGCAAATGATGTTCTCATTTATCTTGGTTGCCTAGACCTGAAGGCAGCACTGTAGACAAGGCCCAGCAATAACAATCACACACACTAACACTGATAGAGTACTTACTATGCACAAGGTACGTGCAAGAGCTTTACTCGTATGAGCTCATTTACTAGCTGCCTTGGCAGCTCTGAACTCTGCATCTGGAAGTCATTCGTGTGCACTAGGTCTAGTCCACCACAAATAAGGGGAGTCACCTCACTTTGACAAGGCTTACCACTACTAAAGCTTCATGCCACAGTCACACATTACCACCTAAGGGCAGAAGGTAGGAAGACATGAAATGCTGAGGTCCTTCCTTGCTTATTCTCAAAGTATTTATTCTCAAGGGGTCTATGCCCAGTTAAGAGATTCAATTTTGGCATCTTCACAATTTCCTATTTTAAGATCATGCACATGTGTGTCTACCGTTGACATCAATTCTATTGCTCCTAGAATGTTCCTAGGATGTGAGAGTGCCTATTGCTTTAAACAAATGTCTGGTCATGCACCATCCCTCTTACTTGAAAATGTTGCATAAGAGAGAAAAATGTAGAAAATCTCTGTGGTGGGAGCATCAGTAATTTCAGTGGTCCTCTTCACTGAACACGCACGTGCACACACGCACACACTGAATGGTTTGTTTCTAGGAACAGGGAGGGGATGGTGCGGAATCATCCACACTTTCTCCAGAAGGTCACACTCAGAGACAACTGGCCGCTCTTAGGAAACTGGCTGTAGCCCTGGGGTCACCTTTACCAAACAAGATGATGACAGTGGCCTCATTCCCACCACATTCACCCACTGTGCCAACCCATCGTGGCCATCCCTGGGGACCAGTGTTATTTCATGTTTCAGTAATGATGATGGCCCAGGAGCCCTTACGCAGGCAACTTCTCAGCCCAAACCTCAGCCTCTTGCTCAACAAACTTTCCTGCCATGTAACAAACATGCCAGGTCCCCGGGCAAGCAGTGACAGATTGGCTACCAGGAGAGGAGCGTCTCGAATATATTAAAACACTGCAAAACATGTTTGCATTAGTCTTTCAAAGGGTAAAAAAAACTCTTCTTTATTCTGTTTCTTCTTCAGTGCTTTTTTGTGGCTGTTTTATGTTGTTTTCACCTTAAATGGGACCATCCTAATTCAGTCAGGACTAGAAAACCAAACAATGGCCTCAGGATAGACTCGGCAAAAGAGAAAGCAAAACCCACAGGAGAATCCAGCCAGCTGCAGAGTGCTCAGGCAGCACAGCTGCATGGTGTGCAAACACCCCTAGGTCTGGCCCATGACAGAGACCTCAGACCCCAGGAGATGAGCTTGGCTTGTGGCCACAAACGATGGACTTGTCTGGAGTGAGGAGGGTGGCTGCAGCCTTCACTTCAGCCTGAAGCTTGCTCATCCCTCTTACTCTGTGTGTACCACTGACTGTTGAGTGGCCATTATTTGCAGAGAGCTGACACTGAGACACCAAGGAGGCACCAGCCATGTCCCTTCATCTCATGCCCCAGCCACTGTGATCTGAGTGACCCAGGTCAACTGGCATTATGTAATGGGCATCTCAAAAGCTGAACTAAAATAAGAGGTAGCCCAGAGCAAGGGGCCACATATGACCTGGATGGAGGAGAAAAGGTGGTACAACACCACCATTCTCCACTAGAAAGAGAATGAGATTAAGTTGGAGTCCAAGATTAAGATCAAGACTGAGATAAAGACTGAGAAAGAGACAGAAAGAAAGAATCAGATATGGAGAGACACAGGAAAGACACAATGCCCCAGGCCCATAGGAAGACTGTGCAATAGCTGTTCTCTTCCTTACAGGTCTTCCTTTTTGTTTGCTGTCCCTCCTGGTTCCCAGAAGACCTGGATTCTCACCCAGCCTCTAGCCTTCATTAGCCATGTGACCTATTGATCATAACTCCCCTCAGTTCTCACAGGGCCTGGAACATAGGAGGCATCCAAGAAATTCTTGTACTCTCCTTTGTAGCATCCTTCTTCATGCCCTTCTCTCTTGTCTCTCTTATTCTTACTCATGTTATCCTCATTATTACTCCCTTCTATATATTAGTTTTTACTTTTTACATACACTCAGAGACAATCATCAAATGTTAGACTTGAAAAAGAGATTTTTTTATCCCTAATCTGATAAAAGGTATCTATAACCACCTACAGCAAACACAGTGATTCATCATGAAATATTGAATGCTTTCCCCTTAAACTCAGAAATAAGAGAAAGATGTCAGCTATCACCGTTTCTATTCAACACTTTGCAGAGGTTATAACTTGTGCAATAAGACAAGAAAGTGAATTAGAGGATGTAAATAAAAGAAAAAAAACACCCTCCCATTATTCACAGTTGATATAATGGTATGAAACGAAAATCTGAAAGAATCTAAAGATAATACTAGCAACCAGCAATTAAAAAATGAAATTTTTTAAAATTCCCACTTAAAATAGCATCAAAAAGCATCAAATTCCTGGGAATAAATCTATTTGAAGATTTTCAAGATTTCCAGTTCCAGAAAACTGTAGAACACTGCTGAAAGAAATTAAGGAAAACCAAATAATGTCAATTTTCCCCCAAATGACCAACTGATATAAGGTAATCCTAGCCAAAAATCCTAGCAGGCTTTTTTGGTGGAAATTGGCAAGTTGATTCTAAAATGTATTTGGGAACGCAAAGGGCCAAGAGCCAAGAAGAAAACACAAAACATTGACAAACTTAAATTACCAAATAATAAGATGGACTATAAAGCTACAGTATTAAGCCAATGTGGCAATGGTGTTAGGATAGAAAAAGAGGCCAACAGAACCAAACAGGGAATTTACAAACAGACATACACAAAGACACCTGATTTGCAACAAAGATATATTTTCCATAAATGGTGTTAGGTCACTTGGAGTTCTATATGAGAAAAGGAAATGAATTTGACCCCCTTCTTACATTACTCAGCACATTAAAAAAAAAAGAGAAAAGAAATTCTAGATGGATTATGGGCCTAAAGGTGAAAGTTAAAACAGTAAAACTTGTGAAAGAAAACATAGGCTAATATCTTCCTGACACAGGAACAGGCAAAGGTTTTATAACCTTAAAAAAACTGACAAATTGTACTTCATTAAAATTAAGAGCATCCCTTTATAAAAAACACACCATTAACAGAATAACAAAGCATGCCACGAACTAGAAGATATTCTAAAATAAATATATCCGACAAAGAACTTAAATCCAGGATATGAAGAACTCCTACAAATCCATTTTAAAAAGACAATTTAACATAAAATGGACAAAATATTTGAACAGGCATTTCACTGAAGAGGATATCCAAATGGCCATTAAGCACATAAAAACTGGTCAACATCTGTCAGTCATCAACTTTAAAACCACATGAGCTACATACCACTACATAGGCCTCAGCAAAGAAGTGGCGCAAATGCAAATCAAATATTGCTGGAAGGAGTGTAACCGGTACACCACTTTGGGAAGTTGTTCAGTAATATCTACTAAAGTCTATTCTATGATCCAGTTATTCTGGTCTTGGGTATATGCTCAAGAGAAATAAGTGCACATATCCACCAAAAAAAAAAAAATGTACAAGAATGTTCATATAGTCAAAAAATGGAAACAACCAGATGTCCATCAATTCTAGAATGGATAAATAATGTGGGTGTATTCCCACACTGTAATACTATGTGCAAATTTTAAAAAATAATAATGCTATATATGTCAATAGGGATAGATTTCACAGGCATAAAGTTAAGTGAAAAAAAAAGAACATACTATACATATCAGTTAGATATTGCTGTGTAATGGATTATGCCAAAACCTAGTGGCTTAAAATAACAGACATTTATTGTCTCAGCTCTGTGGGTCAGGAATCCCGGTGTAGCTTAGCTGGGTCCTCCAGCTCAGGGTTGCTCACAAGACTCTAATCAAGCTCTCAGTCAGACTATGGTGATGTCAAGCCTCAGCTGGGAGAATATCTGCTTCCAGGCTCACTTATATGGGCTGTTGGGCAGAGAGCCTCAGTTCTTCACTGGCTGTTGCCCAGCGGGCAGCTCACAACATGGCAGCTGGCTTCATCAGAGCAAAGAAGAGCCAGAGAGAGTGCAAGCTAAATGCAAGTCACAGCCTTGAGTAACCTAATCTTGGAAGTGCTATCCCATCAATCCTGCCATATCCTATTCATCAGAAGCAGGTTTCAGGGTCCAGTCCACACTCAAGGGGAGGATATTACACAAAGGCATGATTATCAGGAGGCAGAGATGATTGGAAGCCGTCGTACAGGCTGCCTACCCCACACTATTCCACTTATGTGAATTTCAAGAACAGACATACCTTGATAGAAATCAAAATTATCGATTACTTCCAGGCGGAGAGGCTATTGATGAGAAGGGAGAATGAAGGAGCTGTCTGGGATGCTATAAATGTTCTCTATCTTCATCTCATTTAGGTGGCGGGGTAACATCAGTGTAATCACACGTAAAAAAAATTCATTGACATACTATTCAAATCTGTGCACTCTGGTGCATATATATATAAAATATGTTAAAAATGTTCTAGTAGCCCCTATCTTCTCCCTTTCTATATCTGAGGATATAAAAAGATGAACTGAGTTCCTGAAGTTCAGAGAGCTAGTTTTGAGGGGCAACCCTGGCTAGCCTCTCCCATCCGGTCAGTGTGTGCATGTCAACTCACACATCCCTCTGGCTGAATTTTCCCTCTGGCAGTACCACGCGAAGAGAACTCTTCGCTCTCGGAGGCAAGGCTACACCTGTTTAATTTGCTCTTACAGCACTGAGGTCAGGGTAACACTTGGGAAAATATCTCTGTTCCATGACAAAGTTCTCAGAAAGCAGTTCCATATCAGGAGTTACACTTCCTGTGTCCCCTTCACCTATGGCACCTGCAAATGATGAGCAATAAAAATGCCAATTATTCTGATCCTTCAAATTCAAAATTTGAGAAAATCTATTATAGATGTGATCTGGGTTACAGCCAAAGTTTTGCACTGAGCTCAAAAAGTATTTATTTAACAAGTTATTGGGGAAAAACATAAAGATACATTTGGCCCACTTAATTAGAGTTAACTTTGACAAGAATGACATCATAATAAGATGTTCGAGATGTATCTCACTGAATCCGAACCCCAACACTATGAAGTAGGTACTAAGTTTCATGCCAATATTGTAAATGAAGACATTACACATAGAGAATATAAGTAAATCACCCAAGATAATCTAGCTAGTAAGAGGCCCAACTGAGATGAGGCCGAACCCATATCTATGTCCCTCCCAAGTCTGTGATCTTAACTATAATATAATTCATTACATGACTCTTCATGCATGACTTTTTAAAAAGCCACTTAGTAGTTCTGTATGTGCCAGTCATAAATGGTTCTGAGAGAATCAATAGCACAGGTCCAGAAGGGCCACATTAGCAGCTAGACTGACATACTCTAGGTCCTAGAAAGAACAAGCTTGGATTGTAAATGCACTTCATATGGCTTACTAACACTGTACACGTTGTGCATGTGCGTGCGTACACACACACAGGCCTGTCACAGTAAAAGTATAATAGCAGAGCTCCAACCAATAAGGTCCTCAGCCGAGATGGGCAACCACAACTTAGGAGACCAAATAGAGAGCTGTCTACTCTAAGTCCCAGGGGTACAATGAAGGGGCCTTGACTCAGGCACTAAACACTCCTGACAGCTCAACAAGGTGGCACAAATGGAGAGAAGTGGGCTTCCTTAGACCCATCCATCTCCCAGGTGGGGCACCAGGACAGCAGCACCCAAAAGTGGTCCATAGCAAAGCACCTACAGCTCTTGGAACCCTGCGAAGAACTAAGCTAATTAGTCCTACAGACTCGGACCAATTTTACTAAGAGAATATGTGGCCAGATCACATGACTACAACTTGCAATCACAAGCGGCATGAGCCATGCAAACCACAACAGAAAACAAGCTGCTGAACTAAACATGATTGGCCACTTCCTTGGGGGTGTCTCCTTTTAATGTTCATTTGTTACTTGTCCATTCATTTATCAGCCATAGTTTAATAACAGAAGTCTAAAAGAGAATATTTTTTCATTGTGCAAAATCTAGCCATAATTTGTTTTTCCTATTCAAAAAAGGGCCACTGCTCCTTTATTTCTGCAGCAGATAGTCTAGCCTGATCCTTGGGCAAAGCAAGGATTTTTTTTTACAGCAGAGGGGAATGTCTTCTCTCTCTTGAGATTACTGTCTAGAGACAGAGAAGGGGGTAGGGGGGGACTTGGCAGGAAGATTCAGGATCAAGGGAGGAGGGCTGGCGGGAAGATCTCAGAAGAAGGGAGCAGACAAATGCGGAAGTGTGGGTGCAGGAAGACGGGGACACGGCAGAGGAAAGCAGCCCAGCAGGTGAGCTGAGGCAGGTGGGAGCATTTAGGAGCCCAGGGCCTTGTGTGTTTCAGTGCACACCTACTACATGCAGAGCCATGTCCCAAAGTTAATACACGAACGTAAGTCAGTTTCCACTCACACTCCAACGCCTCCTCACTGAAGCACCATGGATTCACTTTACGTCTACCACAGTTTTAACGATTTCTATTTTATTTACTTAATAACTGTCTCCAACACACACACACGCACACACACACACGCAACTGTAAGCCTCATGAGAGCACAGGCTACAACTTCTGCCTCTAATTCTCAGCTCTGCCTTTTCCAACTGTGTAATCTGAGCCACTTTACTGAACATCTCTGATCCAATAGTTGACGGAGATTTTGTGAGGATCAAATGAGCAATACATATAAAATACAGCGGAGGACTCATTAAATGTAATCCAGTTCACCTAACTATTACCGAGCAAGGACGGAGCCCAGCGTCCACATGCCACAAGAGCTCTTCCTCCTTATCCTAGATGAGGTTTATTCTGGCAACCCATGGCTAGACTCTCCACTCAAGAATCCAAACAGAAAAATCCCACATCCTGCCATCACATGGTATTTTATTGGAATTTCATCCCTCCGGGCAGTCTCAATTCTCTTCTCTCCTCTCCCCCTGTCCTGCCTGATGCTATGATGCCACAATCCAGTCTCTGTGACTCCGGGACTGTCTCCATGGTGATGAGCAGTGATGTCATAAAGGGGCGATTGTTACAGGGTTGAATGAAATCTGGCACCAGATGCACCCTGCCTCCTTATATAAGGTGGGGGGGGGGGGCGGGTAGGAGACAAGCCCTGTGGGCACATCTCAGAAAATGGGAAACCAAATTACCCAAGGGATGGCAAGGGATGACCAGAGGGAGAGAAAGTTCCAATCCCTTCCACACATTAGCAGCCCCATTGGGAAAAGAACGGATTTAACAGACCTCACCAGGACAAGAATCATTTTTCATCGAAGGAAATCAAAGGAACGAACAAGAGGCAGCGACTACGGGAGACTCCACCTTCTAGTCTCGGAAGACCCAAGCAGACAGTGGCTTCATCCACCAAAGCCCGATGTACAAACTATTTATTGAATAAAAAGCCACGGACTCTTCCTTACCAGAGCCTTAGATTGCCATGTGCGTCTGATTGCTCCAAAGATAGACCATTGTGATTGTGGGCCCAGCATTGTTGTTACATTTTATAGTAACAAGTCTTACCAGAAAAATAGCAGCCACCCCCAGCTTAATTCCTAGAGGAACTCAAACCACCTTGTTAAGAAAATTCTCAGAGATTTTACACTAAGGAGCATCCCATGATGCTGTCTGCCATCTCTAGGTTCTGCAAAAGTAAGCCCGGCCTTGTCTGCACAGTTGGAGGAACGAGAGCTTTGCCCAGATGAGCAATGCTTGGAAGTACAGAAGCACCTGTTGCACTGGAAAGGCCTGGTCAGGGTGCTCACTGTCAAGGCCAGTTCCTTCTCTGTCCGTCCCTCGAAACTGCAGATTGAGTGACTGACACAATTGTGAGTGCCAAGGATCGGGTCCTTCTCAATAAAAGGTTTCCCTTGGTCCCACAGGAGGCTCTGGGAGCCAGTGCTTTAGACACTGCAGAGTCCATTTTTCTTTGTCTAGGCAGCTGGCAAGTTTGGTCCACAGCAGTAGCTAAATACGTGTGCAGTGTGCATGTACTTCTATGGCCTTCATCATTATTTATGAACCAACTTCAAAGGGAAGTCACTTCCACCCAGGAAACTTGACATATGTTTTTCTATATCCACACATGCATATAGATGATATAACTGTGCTTTCTTATTATTCTGGAGAGCAAGAGGCAATGTCTTCCAGATGTCACTATGGGCAGCACCAAGCCAGCTACCTTGTCTCAGAGAAAGTCAAACGGCCTGAAGGCTCCATTCCCAGGCCACTCTCCAGTCCCCGGACATAACCTCTCATGCCTCCTGAGCTTGGCCACGCTGTCCTCTTGCCCAAGAATGTCCCCCACCCCCATCCTACCCTCACAGCCCCTTCAACCATAAGATCTGGGTTCTGGTCAAATGGCCCAGATCCTCCCCTCTGAATGCTTCCTTCCAAGAAGGAGTCCCTCCCTCCTTCAGTGTCCATCTCCTCCACTACAGTGGGGGGCTCTTTGAGGGCAGGGATCATTCCTTATTCATACCGAATACTGGGTTGGAGCACATGCCCCGGCCTCTGCAATAGACATATGCCAAGGTGAATGATGGAACAGAAGCCAAGGTCCTTGGGGGGACTTCCCTGGCGGTCCAGCGGTTAAGACTCCGCACTTCCAATGCAGGGGGCACGGGTTCGATCCCTGGTCAGGAAACTAAGATCCCACATGCCATGCAGCACAGCCAAAAAAAAAGAAGAAGCCAAGATCCTTGGACTCTGCAAATTTTCACTGCCAAATTCAACTGTTGCAAAATAAAAGTCAATTTTTAAAATTGAGTTTTGGTGACTCAAGTGACTAATTGTATGGACAAAGCTCCCTTAATAAATCAAAGAGGAGCAGTGTGACCCAATGAGAAGGCCTGGGACTCTGGAGCCCTAAACTCTGGCTGTGAGACACTGAGCAAACGGTTTATCCTCTGGGAGCTCCAACTTTCTCATCTACAAAGACAGAGAAGGGTGGAAGCCTGGGCTCAAAGTCCAGTTTTAACATTCTAACTCATTGAAGCAGCGTGTGGCATTTCCACATCCTGTAACAGGAAAGTGTTATACTTCAAGGATGATTCCTCAAGGCACTTTGCTGCCCTCTTGGGCGGATGTTGTCTCTTTCACTCTCCCTTAAAGTCTTCCCTCCTGGTTAGTGCTCACAATGCACTGCAGGCTGGGGACGGATGACAATTCCCCAGGAAGGGCAGACCATAAAGACAAATGGAACCACTGCCCCTGTTAATGCCACGTCACTGGAAGAGAGTCGCCCCCCCCCCTTCCCGAACACCTCTGAGCCTAACCTTGGCCATGCCCCCGGCACCAGCTAAGTTCTCCCCAAGTCTTGCCTGAGCGGGGCTAATTCCATTATTTTGCAAACACATCTCTGTGTACCTGTATATTCTGTCACTCTCCTTGTCCATGACAAATGTCTGGCATAAAAATTACCTTCAGAAATGCGTTAAGGCAGGCAGCAAGCATATCCAGAGGCCTGCGGAAGGTGAGAAAGCTGGAGATTGGTGGAGATGTTCTTCATGACTGTGCATCAGAAAAATAAAAGGAGAAAGAGGAGCGGGGAGTGCCAGGGTGAAGAAAAAACTGGTGGTTCATTCACCAGCAGCAGGCATGTGTTGAAAGTCTATCCCAGTTGCTCAGCAACCAAGAAGAAGTATTTCAGAGAGCAAGGGGCTAATGGGATAAATGAATTAATTAGACATTTCTGGAGTCAGTGCCATAAATGACAACAGGAGTCTTCAAATTTAGGGAGCTGGGGAGGGTGGGAACCAGGTGACAATGTGTCAGCGGGGCCAGTGATGGAGGGAACCCCAGTATTGGGGTAGAAGTTGAACAAAATGGCCTTTGAGGTCTCTTTCGACTCTAATATTTGATCAGTTTTGCTCTGCAGGGTAGGGAGGGGGGAAAAAAAGGAGTAAATATCCACTCTAGCAGTCTGAGGGTAACTTAATAACCTGCTTTCCCACACCATCCTGTGGGGTTTCCCTTTGCTGTGTTTAAAGGAAGCAGGTTCCCCTGAAAGTCGATAGACGCAGTTGTTAGGGAGTTTGTGTGGGAAATGAGATGTTTTGTTGGTGGTTGCTTTTTCCCTTGCTCTGCTTTGCTTCCTCCCGATAGCTTCCTTTAATTACAGCAGAACCCCACTGGTTGCTCTAATGATGGAGAGGCCCGCTCCTGCACAGAGCTCATGGCAGAGAGGAGGGCGCGGGCGAGAGGCACTGCTGGTGGGAAGGGAACAGACCCAGGGCAAGAAGGGAGGGTGGCCAGCGCTGCCTGAGCCCATCTCTCAGCCCTGAATATCCACCAGCCCGTCTCCTCCTCCCCAACTCCACGGGCCCCTGCAGTGAGAGCAGAGGTGATAAAACGGTTAGGGATGGGGTTGGAAAAAACAGAAGAGAGCAACAAACTGCAAGTCTCAACACTTGCTCAGATACTGAAGAAGAGAATTCAGCTGTCTGAGGAACAGGGCAATGGGAAGGCGTTGTTGAATGGTTACAGAATTTCTGCTTGGACAATGAAAAAGCTTTGGAAACAGTGGTGATGGTTGCACAAAAGCACAGAATGTAACCAAAGCCACTTAAAAATGTTTTAAAGGGCAAATGCTCTGTTATACATATTTTTAAATAAATAGGTAGATAAAATTTAAGGTGAAGAAACAGAAGAGAGCTCTCCCCAATTCCCCATCTCCTTAACCAAAGAAAATCCACTATGAGAAGCATTTGACCAACACAGAGATAGAAACTATCCTTCAGTAAGAGCCCTTTGCTCTCACCTCACAGGAGTTTTTTGAGGCTGAGGTATAGGTGAGAAAGAAAACAAGCATCTCTGGCCAGGAATGGTGCCAGCCTCCCTCCCACTAATGCCGGCCCTGAAGGTGGAAAAGGTAGACGAATAGTACAGGCTACGATTTCCAGAGTCCCCATCCCTAAAACGCCTTTTCCAAACCACTGCCAATAGAGGTGGAAGATTTTCATTCACCACTAGGAGGTCAAATTTAAAATGCATTTCTCAAAAGAAGACATACAAACGGCCAAACAGGTACATGAAAAAATGCTCAACATGGCTAATCATCAGGGAAATGCAAATCAGAACCACAATGAGGTATCACCTGTTAGAATGCCTATTAGACATATAAAGACAAGGAATAACAGGTTGTTGGCAAGGATATGAAGAAAAGAGAAGGCTTGCAAACTATTGCTGGGAATGTAAAATGGTACTACCATCACGGAAAATAGTATGGAAGTTCCTCACAAACATAAAAATAGAACTACCATATGATCCAGCAATCCCACTTCTGGGTACGTATCGTAAAGAAATAAAATCAGGATCTCAGATATCTGCATTCCCATGTTCAGTGCAGCATGATTTGCAATAGCTAAGATACAGAATCAATCTAAATGTCTATCAATGGATGAATGGATAAAGAAAATGTGGCATTTATATATAACAAAATATTATTCAGCCTTAAAAAAAATAAATCCTGTCATTTGCAACCTGCAGGACATTATGCTAAGTAAAATAACGCAGGCACAGAAAGACAAAGACCATATGCTCTCACTTATACGTGGAATCTCACTTATATGTGAGTTGACTTAAAAAGTCAAACTCATAGAAGCAGAGGGTACAATGGTGGTTGCTGGGGGCTAGGAGGTGGGAGAAATGGAGAGATACTGGCCAAAGGGTACAAAGTTTCGGTTATGTAGGAGGAGTAAATTCTGGAGATCTAATGTACAGCATGGTGAGGATAGTTAATAATACTACAGTGTATACTTGAAATTTGCTAGTAGAATAGATCTTAAATGTTCTCACCACATAAAAACAGTAACTATGTGAAGTTAATTAGCATGATTGTAGTAATCACTTCACTATATATACATATATCAAAATATCACACTGTGTACCTTAAATATGTACCATCTTTATTTGTCGATTATACCTCCATAAAGCTGGAAAAAATCAAATCAAATGCAAGGACCTCAGGAAAAGGAACTGAAGAAGCAAAGGACTGCTATCAGAACGTTTTTCCAGACCAGGAAGAGTGAGAAAAGTGGAGGGCACTGGGCAGAGGGGAGGATGAGAGCCAGGATGCTCTTCCCTGCATCCCTTTCTTTTCTTATTTCGCTTTAGCAAACACCGGCCCAGTCCCCATGGCTGAGAGCTGACACAGGCTCCAGGGTGTTTTAGATCTCCTACTGACCCTGGAAATTTCATCCTCTACCCAAGTGTTAACCCATGGGTGGCCCTGCTTTAATTGCTAAAATTCACAAGAAGCAATGGATCTTACCCAGCTCACAAGGAATTCAGGATAGACTTGCTGCAAGCAGGATAAACTCTCTCTAGGAAAACTGAAACCTGTTTTTAGGAAACCACCTTAGTAATTTAAAACAGGAAGAGGCACCCCATGAGACAGAGCCATGCAGCAAATGGACACAAGTGCTTTTGTTTGTTTCATCTTTGGAGTCACCTGCTGTTCTTTAAAGATGCTCATCCCTACCTTCTCACCATCTCCACCCGCTTCAGGGGAAATTTAAATAGGGCTGGATCTGAGATTAAAGAGAAAGGGAAGGCTATTGGTAAGTCTTAGCTTACACCTCTGGCCATTACAGGATCCTTTCCCACTGTGCAGGGCTTTTCTCTGCTGGAGCATTTCATGAGTCCCTCCACCCCTAACCCTGGGGAAGGGAAATGGCAGCTTCCTCCTCCCCTTAAAACGCACATCTTTGCAGTGGGGAAAACAGCTCTCAGGAAGTAGACCTACTAGGAGGTAGACCAAGCTAATCTTCAGGACCTCTTATCACCTGATAATTATTCCCCATTTTCAAGCACACACCATGCCAAGCATTTCAAATTCCCCAAATCCTCACAACAGCTGTGCAAAATAAGGATTATAATCCTGGTTTTATAAAAGAGAAAACTGGGTTTCAGAAAAGTAACTTGCCCAAGGAAGAGCTGGTCTGTGGTGGAGCTAAGAAAGTCTGGTCCATCTACCCAAGCACTACTCTGCCACCTAAAGCACCCCAGCTTCTGTCTCCCAACAAGTCATCTAATTTATTCATTCTGCCCAAGGCTGCCTACTGGGAGAAAAAGCTCTAGACTGCATTAAGAACTTAATGGAAAACTAAGGAACATCAAGGTGTTACAAAAGAGCACTGGACGAGAAGTCAGAGAGATGGACATTGGTGTGGGCTCTTCCACGATCCTGGTGAATTGAAACATTCCACAGTCTCTCCTGGCCATATTTTTCAAATCTGGAAAAGGATGTGGTTAGATCATTATGTGTTCTTTCCAGCTCTAAAAATACTGTCTCTGAATTATTTATATTTCAAGAGGATCTTGGAGAGAACAATGTTTAACCCAAAGGAATGACTCTTGAATTGTGACGTTTCTGCTCCCCCTCCCCCCCAAAAAATTGAGCACAGAATCCTCTCTGCTGCCCCTCAAAATCACAGCACAAGAATGAGCAACTTTTCCTATGATTTGGTAACAATAGCATTCCCTTACACATGTCTGGAAATGTATAGTTTCCTTGCAACTAATATACAGATGAGAAAACATGAATCTCAGATGTTGACTGATTTGGACCATTTCATAAAGCTGATAGATGATGATGTGGAGGCTGGCCCTCCAGTTTCAGTTTAGTCACAACCAAAAGGGATGCTCCTATGTGTACCTTGCACTTGGATTCAGAGTCCTCTTGCAGCATGAGCCCGTTCATACGACCACTAAGCTATCATCATCGTCATCCCCAATAATTTCTTTTGAGGCCATAATAGACACTAAGTAATAGCTGTTGAAATATCTAATAAAGGATGCTAGTACTGCTTCAACACATACACCTGAAAACCTGCCAACTCCATCAACAGGTCAAATCAGCTCTGCTTAGAGGTGTGTGCACATAATACTCACGTGTGCACACGCATGACCTCCCTACTATTTACTCTCCTCATCTCAGCTCATGAAAAAGGCCCACTGATGAGTCCTTTTTTCCCAGACAATTCTTTCAGCATTCCTCAGTCTGGACTACAAAGAGGCTTGGCTGAGGCAGGGGATTGTCAAGGAACTACAGTGTTTCTCTACTGCCTGCCTATGTTCAGTTACAGGGTGTGACAACGGTGTTTCACACAATATTATCAACTCTGCCTCCTAATTCCATTTCTTTAAAAATTCATAAGTATGCACAAAAGAAAAGAAAACACAAAACAAAACCAGAAGAGGGAAAAGGCAATCTTGAAATCTATTCAACTGCAGAAGAGCATGTTCCTGCAGGCATAGTAGGTATTAATAATTCAACAAAACATTACAGTAATTACTATACTTCGCAAAATCACAACAGTGCACTTTTGCACAACTCCTACCAACCTCTCTGCAACTGCCATTAAAAAATAAAACACAATTCCCTATATTAAATTTGTTGTTTAAAAGCTAAATATTTTATCAGCACTAATGTATTTTAAATACTCAGTCAAGACCAAGAAAATCCCTTGCCCCAATTCCTCCCCCCTTTAAGTGAAATCCCATCTTCCCCGCTAGAGCAGAAATTGACTTCAACTCTACCAAGAATACACTGAGTGTTAGGGCTTGAAGGCCCTCATGGAAGGATCTGAGGACCACTCAGCTCAAACACTCTGCTGGAATCTGATCAGGCTGTTGGAAAGAGAATGAGAAGGGAGAAGGAAAAAGAGTGGAAGATTAATTCTTTTGGACCATGAATCTGACCTACTTCATTCGGCTCCAGGAAAAGAAGCCATGAATTGTAAAGAGAGGTGAGTGGCAGGAAACCACCAAAAAGACACACTTAAGTATAGCCCTGAGCATGTATGAGGTTAATGATCTTGAAATATAAGCAAGCCTCCCTTTACACTGTAGTCACGGTCCCACAAATTTGCTACATCCAGTCTATCAAATTCTGTTGCTTTTATCTGCTGTATCAGCTTTTGCTGCAAAAGTGCTGCAGAACAAACCACTCGAATCTCAATCATTTACTGTCACAACAATCATTTGTTCTCATAAGTATACAGGGCAGCTGTGGGTTGGCTGCTCACAGTTGGGCTCGGTTGGGCAGTTCTGCTGCCCATGGCTGGGCTGGGCTGGGCTGATCTAGGCTGGGCTTGGCTGGGAGTGGCTACATACGACTTGTCTCTAGTTCTCTACCCAGGACCGGTGGGCTAGCCTGGGCATGTTTTTCTCATGGCTACTGCAGAGCTGCAAGACAGCATGTAGATACACAATGCCTTCTGATAACTAGGCTTAGAACTGGCACTCCTGCTATTGGGCAAAGCAAGTCACAAGGCCAAACCCAAGGTAGGAGATGGGGAAGAATGCCCCACCCAGAGAGAAAGGGCACTACAAAAGCCCAGTATAAGGGAGTTAGAGAGGGGAGTGAAGGACTATACAGAGGAGGCAACAACACAATCAAGCACGCCCGCTGAATAGCTCTTCAGTGGGCTCCTTCTCACCACCTACACTGCCACCACCCAAGCCACCATCCTCTCGAGCCACGGCAACACTCTGGTCTCCTAGAACCCAGCCTTTTCTCCCTCCAAGCCACAGGCTGGTCAAATTTAATTATATGACTCTCCGACTTTAAACTTTCCCGAGGCTTACCCCTTTGCTCATAGGACAAAGAATAAACTCCTTCCCAGGGGCCCATATGGCCCTGCTTGGTCTAAGCCATGCCTGCCTGTCTAGCTTCATCTCTCACCAGCCCCTAGCCACAAACCCTCTGCTCCAGACACTCTGTCCTTCTTTCTGTCCCTTCCAGAAACCTTGCTCCCTCATGCCACAGAAGCTGTGTGCCCTGAACACTCTGCCCATTCCTCTTCACCTAATTGACCTTGCTCATCTGCCTCTGCCTCTCTGCCCTCTCCAAGTTAATGTCGCTGGTGTAACCTTTGATAGTATCGTGAACCTCTCCTTCAGAGCGCACCGTTATGTACTCTGAGCCCAGCAGCACCTGGCACATAGACGGCACCCCGCAAATACCTGTTGAATATCCGATGACATTTTTTAAAGCTATTTTAAATTTTTAAAATAAAAGGTAGCCGAGACTACCTCATCTGGTTGAGTTATATATTAAAGGTATTCAGGTAAAGTGTCTATGGCAAATTGCTCCAGAGAGCATTTATTTAATCTCCCACACTGTACTGCTGATTTTGTATAAATCTGGTTTTAATGCATGAGGTTTCCTTAGAGGGTTAGGCCTCTCCAACAGGAACAAAGCCACGGTGTCCCATGCTAGGCATATCCTTTCCCCACCCTCATCAGTCCCTTGAGGCGGAAGACACACATCATCCAAAAATAGCATATGATGCAAAACCAGCAAGTACTCTAAGAACTTCAAAGACCCAAGGGTAATTTTTTTGACCTTAGATTTCTATGTCCACATGAACCATCAAACCCGTGTGAGACCAAAATAAATTTTAGACATGTCAACAATGAAAATAAAAAGTATCACTCAAGCACTGGGTGACTATATAATGTACCATCCAAGACAGGATCTTTTGAGAGTTAAAAGGAACCTAGCAATATTTATGTCAGGACACAGGAATAAGCCAGGACATTCCCCTGCACTCTCTGAAAAAGAATACTTGAGGATCTACCACAGAAAAATGAAACTCAGCCCAAAAGAGAGGAATGGAATCCAAGAAACAGAGGCACTAATCCAGGAGTAAAATAAATAGAAATATCAAGATGACAATAGGGAAGCAGGCCTAGAAGGATATCAGTACAAATTAGAATATCCACTAAAAATACAATTAAGAAGCTGGACTATCTTAGTGCTATGATGAAGAAAACAGATGTTTGTCTTCCTGTGAGGAAGATAAAACAATTAGAAACTCAAGGAAAAACAAAAGCAGACCAAGAAAAATAGTCCAAACTAATATGGCAGAATTCTGAGCAACTGTCATAGCATAAAATAATCTATTTGACCTCAAAGCTCAGAACACTTCTCATCAAGTGACACAGATTTAGTCATGAGGATTACATCTATTTCTAATCATGCTACTGGATTTTTTTGTAGATAATAAAACAACCATAATATTTTAAACATTTTATTAGTTTCCATTTACCGTGGTCTTGATTACATTCAATGTATTTCCTAAGAATGCTCAAATTTAGCACATATTTTACATGATCTCACATTGTTCTTTGCAATATTAGTCTAATAATGTGATTTCCACACACAAGACTATAAGCTTTTGGGGTATCCAGTCGGCATGATAGGCCTCACCGATAGAAACAAAGCCATGGTGCACTCTTTTGCACATTCTGCATCACTAGGCATATAGTAGATGCTCCCCAAATACTTCATATTGTCTGAAAGGAATAAGGCAGAGCAATCAATACAGGTCAAGACCTGGAACAAATGTTGTTGCTTTTTTATAAACATCAAATTACACTCCCATCTGAGACTTTTATTATATCAGATGTGACTTGAAATAAATTGTACATCATGCCTGGAATAAGAATCTCGAGTTTTTTAACACCATGGTTTGTGTGCTAATGATAGTGTTTCATTTGTGCTAGGAGAAGGCAAAAGAAACACGTGGTCTCAAATCTGCTATGGAAGGACCTCCAGCTACTCAAGGAATAAAGGAGAAGTAATGTGAACTAATATCGTGAGTTCATGTCACCCCCTGCTCATATCGCTCCTGTTCACAGTGCTTTGAAAAGCACTCTTTTCAAAAGGCTGACAGGTGCAGTAGCTCATTATTTAACTGCGACATAAGGGGAGCAAACAGAATTGTCCCCATTTCACACATAAAGAAATGACTGACCTAATACCATATCTAGCTTGTTGTGAGATGGGCCTGAATCAAGAGTTGCATAAGTGACTCTTTCATTTTATAGGTAAGGAAACTGAATCCCAGAAAATCCAGATAACTTAATTAGCATCACACTAAGCAAACAAATTACTGAATGAATAAATGAATGAATGAATGAAAGTAAGTACATCTGCATCGGATAAGACCAAATTTATACGTGCGTGAAAAAAGCATTTTCCAGTATTTTTTAAATCATAGTTCCAGACCCTTTCCTTACTAATGAGCCCATTAAAATTTTTTTTACTCACAGACATAATAAGCTACTATACCTGGAAGGGTCTTCTTTCTCTTACACCTAAGAAACATGTGACTTGCTGAAGAGAGTTAATGTAAATCAGGAGGCCATCTGGACATCCCAACTCCCAGGCCAATATTCTTTCCAACCTCTCGTGATGCCCCTCACTAAGGATATCTCAGAAGGGAAGGTACCAACTGTAAGCTCAGCTGCTTCCTGCCAAAATCTTGACAAAGTCTAAGAAAAAGAAGAATCACACCTTATTCTTAGGTGAGAGACCGTCCGTCAGCAGGTAGAGGTCCAAATTTGAGGGAGACGATGTATTGTGAAGACCAAGCACATGCCCTGGGATGGGGAGGGGCTCTTTAGCTCTGAGAAATGACAGTGAAAACTAATTTGGGTGTGTGTCCCCTCCTCAAAGCCCCAATGCCATATTCCTGCCACTCAATATAACCTGAGCTCCTTCCTTCTGGAAGGTGCCAACCCGAAAGGAAGACCCTCTCACAACTGGGGTCAGTGACTCCATTTCCCTCTCTATACCCAGTATGTACCATGGTAGGGCCTGATGCATAATTTTATAAGAGATGAGGGAAATTCCTGATTTGGTGTGATGGATAATTTTATGTGTTAACTTGACTGTGCCACGGAGTGTCCAGAAATTTGATCAAACATTATACTAAGTGTGTCTGTGAAGGTGTTTCTGGATGAGTTTAACATACGAATTGGTAGACTAAGTAAAGCAGATTGCCCTCCCAATGTGGGTGGGCCTCATTCAACCCACTGAAGGCCTGAATAGAACACAAAGGAAGAGTAAGAAGTTATTCTTTCTCTCTGCCTGTCTTTAAGTTGGTTGGTTGAATCCGCGGACACGGAACTTCACATACTGGAGGGCCAACTGTAAAGTCATACACAGATTTTTGACTGTGTGGAGGGCCAGGTCCCTAACCCCACATTGTTGAAGGGTCAAGTGTAGTTTATTTGGTAGGTGATCCCAGGTGATACTGACTGTGGGGTGGAGAAAGGAGATAGGGATGGGAAGGTAGCCAATAAAGCAAGCAAGTTACCACCTTAGGCAATTGGGGCTTAATCCCACTGGTAGCTCTGGGAGATGGTGTAGAAAACAAGCTTCAGAGTTACCCCACCCCAAAGGGCAAGGGAGCTGGGGTATTTATCCACCAGCTTCCAACAGTCATTGTCAAGTGGTTGCTCCCTACTCCTTGATGGAAATCAATTCCCTGATGCTTCCAGCCTGCACCTGTGTAATCGAAGAAAGCCCCAGTGGGCACACAGTCCCTGGTGCTGGTGGTTAGAAGTCAGGCCAGATTGCAGACAGATGGCAAGTGCAGAGGGCATATGGGCAGGGTACCAACATATCTGCTACAAAAAGACAGACACTCAACCTACCCCATTTCCTGCCTAGGCGATAATGAGAACTAACATTTTTTAACCAGTGTAATAGCCTACTATGCTAACCCCTTCAGAGTATTATCTATAAGATTCACAACATCCCAGTATTATTCCCATTTTACAGCCAGTGAAACTAAGGCTCAGAGACTTGTTTGAAATCACTGTTGCTTGGGGGCCTTCCCATAACAGAAAAAAAAATGTCTGAGTTGTGAGAAATCTTCCAGTGAAAAGTTTGCTTTCAAGCACAGATAACACTGAAAGCAACACAGTTATATGAGCAACTCTTTTGCCTCTAAAGATTCTTTCCTCTACCTGCCTCCACCCTGGTAAACAAGCTTCTCTGCATCTCCAGTACCACGGCCTCAAAACTCTTAACGTAACGAGTTCCCCCAGTACGTGTAATCACATTCAGATATGGCAACTTGAGCAACTGAAAAAAATGTTCAACTCCGTCTCCCACTGAGAACAGATTTTAAAAGGAAAAAGTTCATTTCTTACGCAGCAGTGTACTCTTTAACCTGATTCTACCCATCTGGAAGAGAAACTGCTTACCTCACATAGATGCCAAAAAGGCTTAGAGATGACTGAGTTAGGTACGCGGGACCTGGGAACAGGTGAGAGGCCATTGTGATGTCCCAGGGATGCAGACCCTAGGCCTGGAGGCAGCAAGAAGCAGCCAGATTCTTCCCCATTCCCAAGACACGCATTCTTTACCCAGGCAGTTTTAAGTATTTAAGAATGTACTTATGTCATTCAACTCAATAAGCTTATATTAACTGATCACGATGCCCAAGAAAGTGAGGGAGCAAAAAGCAGAAAATGCAGAAGAGATGGAAGACCCAAGCCTGAGCATCACTTCTGGCTGCATTTACGTCTGGAGTCTTAGTTGAGTCATTTATGGGTTGAATGGACAGCAGAACGTCTGTATTTGTACAAAACATCCATTTCCTTTTTTCTGCGGGAAGAGGCTGAATGATCAGTCCCCCAGGACTCAGCTGCTCGGTTGCTAATCAATTGTTCATCTATGGGTCAGCAGACCAGCCCTCACACAATGAACCTGCAGGCTGCTACCGCTCTTCTTCACTCCCTTGGAACAATTCCTCATGCAGTATTTGTTTTATTATTTCATCCTATTTATTTTCACTTCTTTCCCAGGGCAACACTCCCTCTAGTGTCTGTGTAGGGATCTCAGGTTCCACTCGAAGTGCACAGGGTGCAGGCAAAAAGGGTACAGGCAGGTACAAACCTGTACCTCGATGGATGTGGATTATTACAAAATATTCATGGGTCTGGCCAATATGATAATTCCGGGAAAGAGGCTGCAGACATCATGCAGAGAGTTCCAGCCACGGATATCCCCATTTCATGCCAGGCACAAAGCAGAGGTAGGAGATGGAAAGGAGAAGCGAACCTTGAACACCAAGGTCCATCCCATGACTTGGATGAAATGAGTCTTTGGCACTCCAGGCTTTTCTTGTCCACCAGTCCCAGCAGCCCTGTGTTCTCCTATTTTCTATGAAAGCTACACATTTCACTCACTTCCTTCAAGAAGTCTTCCATGATTAACTGTGAGGTATAATCATGGGTGCCCAAGCCAAGAGAAGCTACTCTTCATCTTTCTGGATGCCTTTCTCAAAACTCCACTCAACAAAAGCCCTGAGAAAATGTTCCACTTATTAGCTGTCTGTTAGTATAATCGTTAACCTGACTCTAAGCACCTGCTTCTAACCATTTCTATTACAAATTCTGAGTATGAGTTTCAATCAGCCGGGTCCCCAGCCACTCACACTTCTCTCTTTCACTGTTTCCCTTAGCATGACACAGAAGGCAGACACGCAAAGACTCGTCTGAGTCAGGGCATGCACTATGGGAGGTGGCTGAAATGAGCATCTCACTGAGAACTGGGTTGTAGCCAAGGGCTTTGCGATCAGCTCACTGGGAAACTTGGGGCAAGCACCTCCTTCCTCTGCTTCTGTGTTTCCATCTGCAAATGAAGAGAAAACCCCTTCTAATATAAGAATAACAACTAAACTAACTAAAATATCTGGAGGACTAACTACAGGTCAGGCATTTCTTTTAAACACTTTGCTATGTACAATATCTTATATAATCCTTGATATAGCCCAATGTGAGAGGTACTATTATTATCACTCCCTTTTGTAGATGAAAAAATAGACAAGAGAGGGTGACAACTTGCCCAATGTCACACAGCTATTAAGAGACAAGAGGCTGACAGCCCAATTTAAAAATGGGCAGGAAAAAAAAAAAAAAATGGGCGGGAGAACTGAATAGACATTTCTCCAAAGAAGACAGGCAGATGGCCAATGGGCACATGAGAAGATGTTCAACATCACTAATCATTAGGGAAATGCAAATCAAAACCACAATGAGGTATCACCTCACACCTGTCAGAGTGGCTGCCATCAAAAAGACAACAAATAAATGTTGGCGAGGATGTGGAGAAAAGGGAGCCCTCCTACACTGTTGGTGGGAATGTAAATTGGTGCAGCCACCGTGGAAAACAATATGGCGTGTCCTCAAAAAACTAAAAATAGAACTATCATATGACCCAGAAATCTCACTCCTGGGTATATATCCAAAAAAAAAAACAAAAACACTAATTCGAAAAGATACATGCACCCCCAATGTTCATAGCAGCATTATTTATAATTGCTAAGACATGGAAGCAACCTAAGTGTCCATCAACAGATGAGTGGATAAAGAAGATGTGGTATATATACATATATACATACACAATGGAATACTACTCAGCCATAAAGAAGAGTGAAATTTTGCCATTTGCAGCAACATGGATGGACTTAGAGGGCATTATGCTAGGTGAAGTAAGTCAGAGAAAGACAAATGGTGTATGACATCACTTATATGTGGAATCTAAAAATATATAACAAATTAGTAAATATAACAAAAAAGAAGCAGACTCACAGATATAGAGAACAAACTAGTGGCTCCCAGTGGGGAGAGGGAAGTGGGGAAGGGCAATATAGGGGTAGGGGAGTAAGAGGTACAAAGTATTAGGTATAAAATAAGCTACAAGGATATACTGTACAACACAGGGAAGATAGCCAATATTTTATAATAACTATTAGTGGAGGATAACCTTTAAAAACTGTGAATCACAATATTGTATACCTGTAACCTATATAATACTGTACAGCAACTATATTTCAATTCTTTAAAGACTAAATTAAACTTAACCAAAAAAAAAAAAAAAAGGAGAGAGAGAGAGAGAAGGAGAGAGAGAGACAGAGGCAGGATGCAAACCCAGGCATCCAGCTCCAGAACCCTTGCTCCTGTCTACCATATGGCTTTGTTTCTTGCTCCCAGCCTACCTCTGTTCCTAATATATCCTGAAGAGGATGGCATTCATGATGAAAACCCTCCACAAGTATGAATTCACACAAGTCATACAATCATACCCAGGCTAAATAATCTACAACCTAACAAGATCCTTGATGACCCTACATAACTATGTCCAGCTTTTCCCCTAAACTAGGTTCTCTTCCAGCACAGGCCAAGCACCAGGCCACAGGTCACAAGGCACACATGAGAAGAGAAGAACTCACAGCAGGTGTGGGGATGAGGTGCTGGTGTAAGCATTTTATCCCTCATCCCTCACCTTCAAAACACTCATAAAATAACCAAGTGCAAACTAAACATAATCAAATGTGTGGTACAGGCTGTAAATTCTATAAACAGTTAGGAGAAAGAAAAATAAATGCTTCTAAGAAAGGTTCTATAGAGAAGCATGTTTGAATCTTAAACTGAGCCATGAGTAATGGGTGCATCTCAATAGAGGAAGAGGGGTATTCTGAGTGGAGGAGACCTTAAGAGCAAAGGCTTGAGTCAAGAAGGGGTCTGGGACAATGAAGGGGCTGCCTTGGCTAGAGTGAAGGGGCCCATCAGGGAACAGTCAGATGCAGAGTTGGAGAAGCAGATCCAGGACATACGCAGTGAAGAGCCTTGAATGGCAGGCTAAAGGACTCTGGAGTTTAATTCAAGAGGCTAAAGGTACTCAAGCGAGAATGGAGACGTCCTGGGTGAAATGCTCCTGATTATAGTACCGGTCAAGTTATGAACAACCTGAGAAAGGAAGGATCGCTATCCCAAGGGACAAGGGTTTTCAATCCCTTCGTAGCCTCTGCTCAATGAGACTTGGGACTCACTCATTCACCCACTTGGTCAAACACAGTTGAGTCTCTCTACTGCGTGTAAAGCAGAGCTCTCTCATCTCCACTCTCTGCCAACAAAGTCAGAGCAGCATCCAGACCCTTCTCTCAGTAACCCACCACAACAGGGGGATGACCATGGTTAGCTGAAGGCCATCCATCCCACACTGCCACTGCTGCTTACCCAAAGTGGCCCACCAGGCGCCGGCATGCTACACTTTCCACCTCCAACTTCACAAGACCTCTTTTCCCCCAAACTTGCTGAAAATTCATCCTTTGACATTTTCTCCTCATAGGGAAGTGTCTCAAGCCAGCCAAGAGGCCAAAGGAAGCAGGAAATCAACAGGCGAGTCCAGCCCCCAGGCCTTGGTGTACGTGGCCTTGGATAAACCCTCCAGACACACCCTCCTATTTCAGCCATCCAGCTTTGTCACACCTCTCTGCTCCCTAGAGGACGATCACCCGGTTCCAAAGTGCCCCCAGTTACGGTAGGATTTACACAGCCGAGGAAAGAGCAGTTCTCCCTTCTGCCCCCGCTCCCTCCTCAGCCTTCCTGCCACAACTCCCTTCCCTTAAATCCAACAGAATCTGAGAAGCCACTTCCCGCGTTCCTTCTCTGCCAACTACAAAGCAAGTTCCAACCGCTGCATTTCTGCCATCATTAAATTGGGCCTCCCAATTAAGGAGTTTGCAACTTCTGCTTACCTTGGAAATCACTGCAGGATCTGAGAAGCAAATCACGCCCTGTAACCGGGCCATCAGAGAAAACGCAGAGCAAACAGCCGGTGTGTGGTCCCTCCACTCACCACCCCCAGGCCTATGGTGACCAGGAGCAGTTAGTGCTGTTATGTCCCGTGGCATTTCCCAGCTGCATCTCAACTGAGATGGCTCCCCTTGTAATATTAATTAAAAACAGATTCTTTTTGGCAAACCCCTGAAGAACAGCTTCTGTGGCAGGCTTTTTTTTTTTTTTTTAACATCTTTATTGGAGTATAACTGCTTTACAATGGTGTGTTAGTTTCTACTTTATAACAAAGTGAATCAGCTATACATATACATATATCCCCATATCTCCTCCCTCTTGCATCTCCCTCCCACCCTCCCTATCCCACCTCTCTAGGTGGTCACAAAGCACCGAGCAGATCTCCCTGTGCTATGCGGCCGTTTCCCACTAGCTATCTATTTTACAGTTGGTAGTATATGTAAGTCCATGCCACTCTCTCACTTCGTCCCAGCTTCGTCCCTTCCCCCTCCCTGTGTCCTCAAGTCCATTCTCTACGTCTCTGCTGTTATTCCTGTCCTGCCCCAGGTTCTTCAGAACCTTTTTTTTTTTAAATTCCATATATATGTGTTAGCATACAGTATTTGTTTTTCTCTTTCTAACTTATTTCACTCTGTATGACAGACTCTAGGTCCATCCACCTCACTACAAATAACTCAATTTCGTTTCTTTTTATGGCTGAATAACATTCCATTGTATATATATGCCACATCTTCTTTATCCATTCATCTGTCGATGGACACTTAGGTTGTTTCCATGTCCTGGCTATTGTAAATAGAGCTGCAATGAACACTGTGGTACATGACTCTTTTTGAATTATGGTTTTCTCTGGGTATATGCCCAGTAGTGGGATTGCTGGGTCATATGGTAATTCTATTTTTAGTTTTTTAAGGAACCTCCATACTGTTCTCCGTAGTGGCTGTATCAGTTTACATTCCCACCAACAGTGCAAGAGGTTTCCCTTTTCTCCACAACCTCTCCAGCATTCACTGTTTGTAGATTTTTTGATGATGGCCATTCTGACTGGTGTGAGGTGATACCTCACTGTAGTTTTGATTTGCATTTCTCTGATGATTAGTGATGTTGAGCATCCTTTCATGTGTTTGTTGGCAATCTGTATATCTTCTTTGGAGAAATGTCTATTTAGGTCTTCTGCCCATTTTTGGATTGGGTTGTTTGTTTTTTTTGATATTGAGCTTGTGGCAGGCTTCTTTATTAAGCCTCTGAGAAGGCAAAATGCATTAAGATATCGTGACACGGGGACTGAGAGCGGGGACGAGAAGGTTAGACAACCCAGCCAAAAGCTATTTGAAAAATCTGTTTGGGAGCCACAATTAGATGCTCCAGTGAGTGAAACACAATTAATCTGATCAAATCTGTCACTATTTTGCACATTAAGAGTAAATATTTTAGAACACCGTCCAGCTGAATTAGTTACGGGTATGAAATCGTGCCTGGGAGAGTCAGTGCGTTCCCCCTGCTAGCAGGGTAAGGATGCCGGGTTATCGGCATCTCCCTGTTTCTCTTCACCAAGGTGCAGAGTTGGGCACATGAATACCATCTGGCAAGTCCTTCCAACCAGACACACTGCAGGGGTAGCAGCCTGCAAATCGCTGTCTCTGGGAGTGAGCTGCAGGAAAGGCATGGGGATCAATCTACAGGAGGGTGCAGCATTCTCCCCTCAGCACCAGAACAGGGGATCCCCATCAAGGCTTACAATGCTGAGGGGGCCCGGAAAGTGGGCTGTTGTCTTTACAGCTTTCCACTCTCCAGAGCCATTTGCCAACTCACTGACCAAGCAAGGAGGCGCCTTTCTTCTTTTGAAGGAGATCAGAATGATGTGTTTTTCTGTATCCCTGTCACAGCCACAGGGTCTGGACTCCCTTTGGGTGTTTGTGAAACACTCTCTAGCCCATTAATCACCAGGATCTCAGCTGGAGACAACCAGAGAGAAAGGCAAATCGCTCTTCCAGAATATAGGCTCCAATCAGCCCCGGTGGCCCAATGGATAAGGCAGAGTACAGGCTCCAAGCCCAAGCCCACTCACCTCTCCCCCGAAACACCTGGCAGGGCAAGAAAGGTCAGAGGGGGACCCAGACTCCATCCCCTCCTGGCTCAAGCCTGCTGGGCACCTCCCCCGTTGCCCTCCAAGCCATCCCACCCCACTCCTGGGACCAAAGTGAATATGTGACTCAAGCCTAGAATGAGACTCTCAGCCCCTGGGCACATGCTGGGCACATAGTGTGGGGTGGAGGTGCTTCCCTTGCACGTCCACTTCCTTATGCCTGAACACAAACGGCCAGAGTGGAGTTCAATTTTCCATTATACGGGGTAACTGGAAACTCTCCCCAAAAAGGACCTCACGCCAGGAATGAAGTCCACCAGAGGCACTTGGAGGGAGAGCGGGAAGCCCCACAATGTGTTAACAATTAAACCGGTGGCCTTCCCAGAGAAGGACATGCTTAACACCCTTTACGTCGGAAGGGAAGATGGAATTCTCTTTTCACGTCAAAAGAGCTTGGTGCAAGGCCCCATGTTCTCTGCCTTGGGGACATCTCCAACCACTGTGAAACCAATGATAAAGGGAACTTCCAGAAGGGACATCATCTCCATCACTCCTCACCCTGGCTTTATTTTAACAGTGCCGTCTTTTGCTGTCCTCGGGAAAGGAGGAGGGGAGAAAGAAACCAACTGGGTAATGTTGCAGAAACTGGTTTCCTAGCTCCTCCCCCAGGGTTGTTTCCTTAAAGTCTCTCAAAGGCAGGGCCATGTTAACCTGTTTCCTCATCTTCCTCAGAGCAGCACAGACCTACAGTCAAAGAAGCCCTTCTCGCTGGAATTGCCTGTGAAGCATCGTCAAAAGAGGCAGGTCCAGCCCAAGAGCTAAAGAGGCAGTAACTCTCTGGACCAGGGACAGTAGACACCATGGGGTCCCTGCACTCACCTGTGCTGCCTTGTCCTTTGCTTGGACAGTAAGACTGGCCACGAGCACAACCAATGAACCCCTGAGGAGCTATTAATGAACTGCCCAAATCTCATCACTGTCACTAAGGACTCCAAGGCCAACTGATGCACTCCTCAGGCCCTCTGCACCCCCTTTTAACTGAAGAGCCATTTCCCTGGGGGGTGTGGGGCTAAACTTGCCCCCTCACTTCCTCTGCTGTATAACTGCCTTGAAGATGGGCAGAGAAGGCCATGCACATTTAATTACTACTTGCAGAAAGCACTCTTTAACGGTCCCATCTTCAGGGAATTTGTCAACACACGAAAATGATCCTTAAAATAAAAGCAGAAACATAAAAAAACTCTTTAGGCAGAGTGAATTTATATCGTCCAAATGGTGGCAGTGTTAAAATCACAGACATGTGAAGATATCACCTCCTCCTTCTCCTAGGGATACATTTACTTCCACACATCCTGTCCATCCTCCTCATGGAGTAAGAACACGAACAAAATAACACACATGCACACAATTCCTCACTATCAAACTAAAAGGAAGTTGAGAGTTACGATCCCTGCGGTCAGAGAATTACCTCTCTCTCTCTCTCTCTCTCTCTCCCCCTCCCCCACCCCACACACACACAGAGTCCTTCGGAGACTTGTAAGTCCTCAGTCACCCATCCCTCCCAATGCACACGTTGCCCACCGCCCAAGTCTAGAGCTGTCCACTGCGAAGCTATGGGGGGCCTTCACTGGAGGCAGACGGAGTCAGCCACCGCGCTGCTGGTAAGCTGGACTGCCCAAATGCTTCCAACCCAGGCTGCGCTGCCTGCGTGGTGCTGTGTGTCAGAAGGAACCAGGAAATCTGTGCTCGGTATTGCTGATGTGCTGCTCTCTGCGGACTTCTGGCTTTCCTGTTATTCACCACTCACCCCTGTGACACCCTCCAGGCCCTGTTAAAATAAGGCGAAAATTTCCCCGGGAAATCTTTAATGTCAGTCATGAAGAGAAATATAAAGGGAGCGGGGGCGGTGCTTTCCCATCAAATGAGTTCCCCAAAGCTGCCAGTACAGGCATCCGTCATCCTCCAGACTCTGCCCAGTGCCGGGCTCTGATCTGATCCTCAGAGCCAGAGATGAGGAAAGGATTTTTGCAGGAGTGGCTGAAGTGGGGGCCGAGGAAGGCAGGGGAGTGGAGTAAATCGTCGGAGGCCGTCCCCACTCTTCCCCGAGGGCCATCCCCCGCGGATCCTGGGCTAGACTGCACGTGCTGGCTGCCAGCTGGGGGTAGGGTGGGGCGCTCCTCCGGCCCGAGCTGCGGGCTGCGCAGACGGTACTCTGCGCCCGGTGCCTGGCCGCGGGCGCCGGAGCCGCCGGACTGGACTCCAGGGCGCCACCTCTCGTACAGCAGCTTCCAGGTTAACCTGGCATCGGAGAGAGAGGCGTGGAGAGGTGCACAGAAAGCACCGGGACCCAACTCCACTTGGCGAGTTTGTCGTTGCAGGACTCAGCAGCCGGGGCGAGTATTTTGCTCAGCGACTTACGTGTGCTTGTGCTTGCGTGAGAACGAGGGGTGCAGGATGGGTGTTGAATTTCACTTCACACTTTAAACTTTTTTTTTTCTGCCCCTCCTATAGCTTTTCGGGGCAGCTGCCTGGGTTGTTTGTTTGTTTGTTCTTTTTAATTTTTAACATCTTTATTGGAGTATAATTGCTTTACAGTGTTGTGTTAGTTTCTGCTGTATAACTAACAAAGTGAATCAGCAGTATGCTGCCTGGGTTTTGAAGGGGGAATCAGTGTTGCCTGAAGGCCCAGCCTCCCCTAAGGCTGGGAGAAAGTGCGCCCGGAGCCCGAGGCAGCAGCCTAAGCCCGGCGGGCAGGAGTACCAGAGTCCGAGTGGCCTCAGTCTCCTGGCTTTCCGTCGCGTGACTGGAGGGGAAAGGGGGGAAGCCCGCGGGGCAGTCGCAGAAACCCGTCAGTCTATCCAGCGGTTCTTTCCCCAAATCAATCTGTGTCCTCACCCAAGAATTCACACACACCCACGACAGGATAACTGACTCTCCAAGCCAAGTACCAGAGAAAGTGGTCATTGATCCCGTTAAGGACCTCTTCTTCCTCTCCCCTCCGGGCGGCCCCAACCCTAGGGCCTCCGCTAAACAAAAGCACAGGCTGTCTTACAACAAACTCCACTAACCTGTTGGGGTCGTGGGGAAAGAGGGATGAACCAGTCCGTCTAAAAGTCGAGGAGCCCCCCTTCCCCTTGCCTCCACCTAGACCCAGAGCAACTATCTACCCATCGTTCCCGCCCCCCATTTTCCCTCGCTGCCGGCAGACAGAGAGATCCGCCGCCGGGTGGGTACTCACGCTGCTGTTGTGTCCCGACCAGTGCACCATGGCTTGGTTGTGGGCCGAGTCCCCGGTCAGCGCGAACGAGGTGCTGGGTAGCCGGAGCTCTTCGGACGCCGACCCCCCAGCCCGTGGTGCCTTCACCTCCTCCCGGAGACCCTTGGCCAGAGAGCGGCTTCCTTTGGAACCATCGGCTAAGACAGTAGCCTGGGTGTCTCCGCGTTCCAGGGCACTGGGGGGCTGCGCCCGGCGACTCCTCCTTGTACCGCCAGGCTTGCCAGGAGCCGAGATGCCCCGTCCCCACTGCGCGCCTGCCGGCAACAGCCCTCCGGCTTCTCCCTGCTTCTTTCTGCCGCTGCCTCCGCCTGGCTGGGGCAGTGGCTCTGGTCCCTGCCGGCGCCCCAGTGCGGCGCCTCTCCGTACAGTCGCCAGCTCCTCCGGCCACTGGCTTGCCACTGCCCGCAGCGACAGAGGAGGCAGCGCCGGGGACCGCGAAGCCAGAGCCGTGAGGCGCCCAGGACCGCCCGTTGCGTCCCAAGTGATCTCGGCGCCGGCCAGGACCCACGTCGACAGGAGCAGGAGCCCGGTGCGGGCGAGGGGCGCCCGGGGCCAGCCTGCGGGGCGCTCCGTGCGCGCCGCCTCCATCCCGCTGCGGCTGCCGGCTGCCGCGGCTCGGGCTGCCGAGTGTGTGGCGCCCGCCCGAGGTGCGGGTCGGCGCGGGGGGTGTGCAGGCGCCGGTAAGCGAGCAAGCGAGTGTGTGTCGGGGGAGAGCGGAGGGGGCGGCCGGGAAGGAGGTGGCTCGGCCTGGTGCGCCTTGCTGGTCCTCTCCACTCTTCCCTCCCGGCTCTTGATGGCTTGCTCTCTCCACGGGGCGATTCCAAAGCCCGAGAAAAATTAATAAATGCCCCTTCGGTGCTTTTTTTTTTTTCCTTAAAACAAGATTCCCGCAAAATCTTTCCCACCGAGCTCCTCCAGAAATTTTTTCAGGAGTATTCAAAGGTAATACGAAAATCCTCTTTTAAAATATGAAAATGAAGCCCAATCCAGGAGGAGTGGCTGGCGACGGACCCCAATCCAGGGTCTCTCTAAAACCCAGCCTCCAACCTGCTCCCAGCGAAGAGTTAGGAGCCGCTTCTGGCCGCGTTTAGGGGGTTACCGTCCGGGCCTTTTGTGGGGGTGGGAGATGGCACGCAGGGAGGGTTGGGGGGCCTCGAGGGAGGAGGAGGAGGGTGAAGTGTTTTCAGCGCCTACTCTTCGGGTTGGGGAGCCAAAGGGGAGCCCGGAGCCTTCGCGCAGGAACGCAGTTGGCGGAAGGCGAGCGCGGGATTGACTGGGAGACTCCGCTCCCGGGTCCCTGGCCTGTCCCTCCCGTCACCCACCTCCCACCGCGTGCCTCCGCCCGGTGCGGGGGCTCGGAGAGTGCATGCGTGCGCGTGCGTGAGGGGGGGCGAGGGGTGCGCCCGAGGCTGGCGGGCCAGCGGGCGCCCAGGGTGGGGGTACCTGGCTGAGCCAAGGGTGCCTGGGTGTGCGGGGGCGCGCGGCTCTGTGCGTGCGCGTTTGCACGCGTGTGTGTGCGTGTTAGTGTGAACGATGGGATGTGAGGCAGGGAGGGGTGCGCTCGGGCTGTGGGCGAGCATGGATCAGGCACGGGCTGTGTTTGCATTTCCAGGAACCTGCGAGTCGTCTGAAAGGCAATATTGAGAGCGAGGCAAGGCAGGCGGTGCTGCACAGCCCGCTCCTCCGGGCGCCCCGCGCACCCGTAGTCCCCCACCGCTTGCGGACGTAACCGGATTGTTCCCAGAGCCTCCCGAAGGGCTAGAGGAGAGAACTAGGAGGCGCCGGCCCCGGAGCTGGGGAAAGAGAGTAGTCGAGAGGGGTCGCTCCCACCAGGAGGATCTAGCCCCCATCTTTCCGCCTGCGATTTTGAGGTCGCTCCCTCATCTCCTTAGATTAATCTCTGAAAGGGCTCAGTTCTTTCAAAGTGTCAGGCTGCCCGTTGAGGGTCCCCGGCCCAGCGCCACGCAGGCCTGAGGAACAGTTCGCACTGTGCCCTGCCGAAGAAGCGGAGCCAGAGTGCGCGGAACTCAGCCTGGGCTGGGACCGTTCGTGCCCATAGGAAAAGGAAAACTTTGGGTGAGCTGGAGAGAGGAAGCTAAACCCAAAGACAACCTCGAGATGTAGTTTACAGGCCCCCCGGCAAGGAGTACAGGCAAGTAGTGCAGCTGCCGCCGCCGCCACCGCAGAGCTCCCGGGATTTCTAGGGGTTGAAAAGGCCTAGACGCGTGGAGCTGGAGGGACTGTTAAGAAAGGAGTAGGATGGAGGAAGGGAGCTTGGGAAGAGTGAAGGCCTCCTCTTCTGGATTAGACAGAAGAGTTCCCTTATGGGAGATGGTTAAAGCAGAGTGAGAGGGAGGGAGTGCAAGGAGAGGGAAGAAAAGAAAGGGGGAGCGAAGGTTTAAGGGGGGAGGGGACAAAGGGGGAGCTCGAGAAAGAGAAAAGGGAGCGGGAGACCAGCTGGGAGATAATGAAGTGGTGGAGAGGAGGCGAGATACTGGTGCAAAAAGAAAGGGCAGAGCAAAGAAGAGGCAAACGAGTGCCAGGGGAGGGCCAAGAGGGATGCAGGAAGCAGAGGAGGTGCCTGGGAATCTGAGACTGCCAAGGAGGTAGACCACCTGCGGTTCCCAGGAGCCCCACCCTCGTGAACTTGCTTTTCCACCCGGAGCTAAAATGGAAAATTGGGAACCAATGAGGCTGGACCAGAGAACCACACCGGTGAGAACGTCCCACTCAGAATGAGGTGGGTCCTCTGTGGGTTTCCAAAGACAGTGGCGACTGGCCGCCGGGAGAAAAGTTCCAGCGCTGAAGGCTGAGGTGGGCGCGGGATCTGACGCTAGACGGGAGCCGGCCATCCGCGGGTTCCCAGCGCCCCTGCCGGGGAAGGCCCGGCGCTGCAGCCCAAGCCGAAGCTCAGGGCTTGGGGAGGGATGCGAAGCCTCCACTCTGCTCGGGCTCTGAGCAGAGCTGGTAGATGCCAGAGTCTAAGGTCTGGGTCTGGACCCTTAGGCAGGGCTTCCAGACGGGGGGCTCATACAGCCGGGGAGGGTACGGCCTCCTAAGCCCCAAGCCCACAGGGGAGGTGCGGTGGCCAAGCTCCCTGCAGTCCCCCAGCAGGCAGTTGTCTGCAAGAGCAAGGCTGGGATCTCCCCTCTCTCTCTCCCACTTGCAGGGAGCCCTACCCAGACAGAGCTCACGGAAAGGTCGGATCCTAGAGATGGACTTATGGATATGTGGCTATAAAATATTTGGGAAAAAAACGGATGAAAGACTCTAGGTGCAACATTTTCATGTAGTTTCCTGCACCAGTTCCCCCTCTTAGCTTTTTCCATCCATTAGCACATCCTCCTGCTATCTTCAGTCTCGCCCTCCTTCGCCCTTTGCCTAACAGTCCTTGCCCTCAGCCCTGTGCTGCCCCTCCCTCCCCGCCTCCCTCCCACCCCCCCCACCCCCCCGCCAGCCTCCCATTCCCCACCAACCTTCTCTAGTGTCCAGACCGCTGCAACTCTCCCCTTCCTCACCAACCACTCTCTTCAGGATTTTCTGCAATCTGACATCTGTCTTCAGGTGACTCATCAAAGGCCTATCCCAACAAACACCACCAGTGGCTCCCTGAGACAGTGGGCCCAACAGCTTCTGCTTCCTGCATTTGTAAACGTGTTCCATTTGGAAAGATCTCCCTTGGTCTACATGTCATCAGGGTCTCCTGGGTTCTCCCTGACCATCCTTATTCAAGTTCACCAGCCTCTCTTCTTTCTTCCACATCCTAAACTCGGAGCCCCAACCTCTGTGCAATCCTCTGTGCCTGGCTCTCATCCTACCTTCTCTCCATGAGTAAACCCCATGTTCTCACCCATTTCTGTGCTTCTTCAACTATCACCTCTTGCTGGTGACTCCTGAATCTACAACCCCACTGTGTCCTCTCTTGTGAGCTTCACATCCGAATTCCCCATTGCATATCCCTGTTGAAAGCCATCTGCATCAAGTTCTAAAAACCATCCTCCAACACCTCAGTTATGCAGACTAGACATTTAACATGCAACCTTAAGTCCTCCCTCTTCTAATCCCCACATCCAGGAAAATCAGTGTCAAGTCCTATTTAAAAAGCGTTTTTACCTGTCCTCTCCTGCCTATTCCCAGCGTCACTGCCTTAGATCTGACCCTCATCATCTCTGGTCTAGGGCTTTGCTATAGATGCCTATCTTCTCTTAGTCTTCAGTTCTTTGCTTCTCCAAGCCAACCTCCCCATTGTCCACCTGCGCTGTCCAGTAGAAATATAATGTGAGCCACATAGGTAATTTAGAATTTTCTAGTAGCCTCATTTTAAAAAGTGAAAAGAAACTAATGAAATTAATATTCATAATATACGGAACTGAATATATCCAAAATATTTTCATTTCAACTTGTAATCAACATAAAAATTATTGAAGTATTTTTGCATATTTTTGTACTAAGTCTTCAAAATCCAATGTGTATTTTACACTTACAGCACATCTCAATTCGGACTAGCTACATTTCAAGCGCTCAATAAGGTGACTAATGGCTATTGCTTTAGACAGCACAGCTCCACACTGTTGGCAGAAATAGCCTTCTAAACACAAGGAAGATTATGTCATGGATTGCCCTCCTCAAAACTCTTCATTACCAACTATTGTGCATGAAGTCCAAACTTTTTAGAATGGTGTCCAAGATTCCATGCACTCTCACCTCCATGAACTTGCTTACTGTATTTCTTAAGCCTGTAATCTGTCCTCTGACACAATTTCCATTCTGGTCTGGTTTAAATGCCAGCTCTTCCAAGAATCCTGCCCCCACTATCCCATAGTGCCTGACACTGTATCCATTATTATCACCACCACGGTCATCACCATCTTCATTATCATCATCACCAAATTCTTTGTCTTCCTGCTCTAAGATGGGAGCTGTCCAATATTGATTTAGAATTTAAAAGAGAGGGCTAGGGTTAGAATGGGCTCCCATTTCCTTTGCTGGCATAATGCCTACTTCAACTGGGAAAGGCAGGTTGAGAGCTAAGATTAGCCCTCACCCAGTCCCAGTGGGGAGAGCAAAGAAGGCCTCACAGAGAATGCATTTTCCCTCTGGGTTTCTATGCCTGTTACAAACAACTGGAGAAAAATGTCACCTTAATATGGCTTCTTTCAGTTTTGTTTTTTTTTTAACCATCACAGTGAAATAACACTTGGGGAAACTTTACTTTTTCTCCCTGATATCACAAACACACATGTGTGCACGTGCGTGCACACACTCTTCCAACCCCTTAATAATCTAATAGATATCTTGCCATCAGCATCCATAGCCGGCACATATAGGGAAGCATTCCAATTATGCCTGTTTCTCATATTTTATAACATGTTCAGCAGTCATATGAGGCTCTAAAGACAAATTCCTCATAAAACTTAGAGCCAGGAAAAAATTGGATTTCTCCTGTGAAGCTGACATCCTATCTTAAAGACTTTCTTAAAATGGCTGTGTCTTCTCACTTTGTCTTCCTCTTGTCTTGACAGTCAAGCTGAGTACCACATTCACTTGCTGTAACAGTCTTCAGAAGAAGATCTTTACCCTCTGCTCCCCTTTTACTAAATATTGTTTGATACTCTTTGGTCATACTGTCTGTGCATTGTTGATAAACCACTTCATATCCTTTTTAGAACTAAATAGGAAATTAATTAATTGATTAACATCAAAACAACAGTCCACATTGTAACTCTCTGAATTTCTACAGAGGCAAATGATTATAAAACAAAACCTGATATGCAGATGAAAGCAGTTAGAAGACCACTGAAATCAGGACTTCCTACTACTGTGTGTCCATGAAAGCAAGAAGTGTCTATTTTGCTCATTGCTGTATCCTCAGCACCTGGCAAAATCTCTGGCACAGCACTGACCCTCAATAAATGTGCAATAAAAGATGAAACAGGTGAATGTAAATAATAATACTTCTGCTGCAACTGCTAATCATCTGTTCTTTTTAGCATATGTACGCTTTCTAAAGCAAAAGCTCTAATATTTGATTGATGCTCTTCCCTACCACAGGTGACCAGCTGCCCAGCAGTCACAGGTGTAGGCAGTAACATTAAGAATCTTGCCCAGAAAGGCACCAAAGAATTTATGATGAGGAAAAGTGGAGGAGAAAGAGGAAAAGCAGAGGAGAGAAGGCAAGAGAGAACAACCGGAAAACTGACATTTAGCAAGGGCTTTCTTTACGTCAGGCTCTAAGTCGTCTATGCCCACTGCTTCATTTAATTCTGACAAAGTAGGTTTTCTTGGTTCCAATCAATACATTGAGAAGCAGAAATGTATACAGGTGAAGCAGTATTGAGGAGGCGATCATGGTGATGATAATGATGAGTGTTAACATATACTGAGTGATAACTCTGGACCAGATGTGGGGTAACGACCCATCGGCATTCCAGCAGAATGATATATACACTACCAAATGTAAAATAGATAGCTAGTGGGAAGCAGCCGCATAGCACAGGGAGATCAGCTCGGTGCCTTGTGACCACCTAGAGGGGTGGGATGGGGAGGGTGGGAGGGAGGGAGATGCAAGAGGGAAGACATATGGGAACATATGTATATGTATAACTGATTCACTTTGTTATAAAGCAGAAACTAACACACCATTGTAAAGCAATTATACTTCAATAAAGATGTTTAAAAAAAAAAAGAGTTCGACTTCGGAACTAAATTTCTGTATTCACGTTCGAACCATACCAACCACCAACTGTGTGATCTCGGGCAAATTACTTAACCTCTCTGCACTTCTATTCCTCATCTGTAAATAGGGATGGTGAAAGTCCTTACTGATAGGGTGATAGAGAAGATTAAATGAGTTAATGTACATAAAGCAGTTGAACAAACTGTGGTACCAATAAATTGCTATATGAGTTCGGCTATAAATGTTCTCACTCTCCTTAACAGTCTGTGGAGGCCAGCACTTTGTGCCCATTTTACAGATGAGGAAACGTTGATTCAGAGAGGTTGGGTTGCATAGCTTGTGAGTGACAGAGCCAGGGGTTTGAATCCAGATCTGTCTGACATTAGAGCTAAGCTCTCGCACAGTGGTCTATACTGTCTTCCTGTCCTGGATCACATAACATGTCCTAGACAATACTTGTATTCACGTCTATCTGGCTCTAAAGCCAGTGTTCTTTCTGCTGCATCACCTGTCTTCCCACCCAAGCACACACCGTGAGGACTAACGCTGGTAGCCGGTACTTATTGGGCATATGGCTCCCACAATATGCCTAGCAATTTGAGAAGAGATTGGTGATTTGGTTGGTGGCATCCTTGTCTTTAAATGGCACCCCCTAGTAAGGAAGAGAAAATTGTGGTCAGTGAATTCCAGGCCTGCATTCAAGTAGCAAGTTCAGGCTTGAAGAAGTAAAGTCAACAGTGGAAAATGAACAACCTCCAGGAAAGCACATACTCATTAAGCTACTGAAAGTCATCAGCAACTTTGTCAACATTTTCCTCAAACTTGTGTCTCCAAAGGAAAAGCAGGGCAAAAAATCTAATGAGGTGAATGCACTTGGAAAATAAGGTTTGGAGGAAAACAGGATTTTGTTTTATTCTTCTCCCTATTGCTCTAAAAGCAATGCTGCATTTCTTAAAGAAAAGGTGGTCTCTTCAAGGCAGCATGGAAAATGAAAGCTTCCAACTGAGACCCTTGACTTCGGTGAGAGGATGAGCCAGGAGAACAAACAGATGAGCCTGAGAAAGGGCAGCTTGAGAGGCTGGAGGGGAATCCATAGAGTGTGGCATCACGGAAGCAAGGGAAATGAGTGTTTTACAAAGGAGGAGTGGGCAGTGTTGCCAGATGCTCCTGGGTCAGCTCCCAAGTCCCCAAGCTCAGATCAGGCTGCATCCTGCTGGATCTCAAATACCATCCTCAGACAAGAGGACAAGGAGGAGGACACTTGTTTCCACATCAGCCTCCTTGCCCAAGTTCTGGTCTCACCCACAAAGACCAGAAATGTATTTTTTTTAAGGCAAGTGTGTTAATCCAGGTCTTACAAGAAGCAGATGCCACAACAGGATTAGACCTACAAGAAATGTATGAAGGTAAATGCCCTGTAAGGGGGAATGAGAGGGAGCCAGGAGTGGTGGCTGGGAAAGCCATCAGCCCAAGATGTATGTCTGACTCTTGTGGAGGAAAGAGGGAAAGGAGGAAGGAAAGTTGAGTGAACGAATCTTTGATTACTGTGCATTCTGAGAAAGTCTGGCAAGACAGAGGGGAGTCCTTGAGTCAAAGTCACTCCCTAAGTAGTTCTCCATCTCCCAGAAGCAGGCCTGCCATGGTATCCCTGCCACACTTGGTCGTGGCTGGGAGCAGCCTGTGGAAAGCATGGCCTGGGCACTAACATGGTGATGGATTTCAGAGTGCCATTGCTGGGGCCTTGGTCAATTAGGCATTATTCAGTTTTTCCATTTTAAAAGAAGGTATTCTAACATCATCCCCATAGGATGGTTTTCAGAGGTAAATGAATAATATATGTAAAACTTAACCTAGTGCCTGATGAACCTAACAGATCCTTCCTAAATGCTTGTCAAATGAATAAAAGAGTAATGGAATGAGTGAACGGAAGACAGAAAGGAGATTTGAGCAATTTAATTAGAATATCTTATGGTAGAAAAGCAGGGGATTTTCTAGGAGAGGTGGAGATGAGGACATGAGAGGATTTAAAATGTAGTCTTGGTTTTCCCAGGGTTAGCTGAGAAATTTTAACAAGTCGCATGATTATGACAGAGGAAAGAAAACCCACTTCACTGAGTTTGAGGATTAAAGGAGAGAACGTGCAAGGAAGCACCAAGCAAACTTACAGGACGACGCAAAAGGAAAGGCATGGCCTGCTGTTGTAGTTGACGTCGATATTGTTACAGATCTCATCTCTTTAGACTGAACCCAAGCCAACCCCCAGTTCTGATTTCTAGAACACAGTATATGCTTAGAGAGACTCTTTGTTGCATCCAGCCTCCCTTTTCTTTTCCCATGACTGCTAGTTCTGTGCTTCCCCAACAAAGTTTATACAGAGGGAGCATCTAATTCATCCTTCAATGTTGATGTCTTAATGCACCCTTCCCAGGAGTACAATATTTGCATTTAAAAAGACACCACCAGATGCTTACCAAGTTTAACAAGGGGAAGAGACAACCACGGGAAACTCCAGGCAGCAGTGACAATGAGATCCTAGCAGAGCTGACCTGTCCCCCAGGGGTACCATTGGTGGGTTAAAGCCCAGATAGCAGAGAAGAAAATAGGACTGGGGGGGAAAATGGAAAAGCAAAGAAAAGATGAGGGAAGGGTTAGAGAAGGAGAGAGAGAAGAGGTGCCTGGGTGGTGGTAGTGGGAACACTGGGGAGAAGACAGAAAAAGACAAGACAGATAAGCTTTCAGGTACTGGAGATGGGACATGATTTCCAGGGAGACTGCAGAGGCCAGTGGGCAAACAATGATTCTGGATCCAAGCAGAGCAGAGTTCAAATCCTAGCTCTGCCGTACTCCGTGTGTGACTTTGGGGAAAGTGTGCAACCCCTCTGAGCTTTGGCTTGCCCATCTGTAAGATATCAGTAGTTCCTATCTCAATGAGTTTTTTGAGGATCCCATAGGATAATGTCTGAATAGTGCCTGACATAATAAGCACTTAATAAATTACTATTAGACCCTCTTTACCTCTTTCTAATTCCTCCCTCCATCCCCCCAAAACATATATTCCATCTGCCCGGTGATGATGCCTGGATTTCCCTCAGGAGAAGTCAAAGCTTTTATCCCCCATGGTGAGACTGCAGAATTAGAGAGCAAATAATCTCACGGAAAAGGCCTCAGTGGCTGACCTCAGTGCTGTGACTCTGAACAATGGTATGCAACCCCTCCTCGTTTAAGCTTTTCAGAGTCCTGGGAGGCGGTCAGATCCACGCAATGACAGCTCAGAGAGCTTAAACGCACCCTCCAAAGCTAAGAATAGGGTTGGGTTGGGAGATTTTCTAAGAGCAAGTTTGGATACAGGAGAAGCAAGTTAAGAAGTCTGGGTGGAGAAACCAGGGGGAAGGGCTCCCAGGGTGAGACTAGCCAGAGGGGGCTGCTGCTCAGAGGAAGCAGCCCACCTGGGAGGAGGGAGGGAGGCCCTCAAGGATGGCCCGAGGCCACTTCAGCTGCTGCCAGAGGAGAAGGTGCTGTATGGCGCATGCGCCTGTGGCCCTCCCGCCCCCATACTCAGGGGTCATGACCCTTTCACTCCTCCCCTAGTCAGAATCAGCAGCCGCGCGGCTGGGGGCTCTTAGGAAATTGTTCAAGGGTGGCAGAGAGAGCAAAGCTGGAGCTAAATATAGCCGCAAAACAAACATGTGGTTTACAAGCCAGCACGGGCCTGAGAGAGAGACTGCGTCTGAGGTCTCAGGAACCAGGAACCGGAGCCTCCTGCTGTTATCCGCGCAGGGCGTTCAGGCGCTACTTCGAGAAGCCGAGAAGCCGCGCTGCTCCTGCTTCCGCGGGACCCAGGCTCCCTCCCACCGCAGGATCTTTGCCTGTGCTGTTCCTCCCGTCCCTGCTTGCCTAATTCACTCTCCATCTCCCTCCAGATCCTGGGTCTAGCTTCACCTGCTTCAGGGAGCCTCCCCTGACGTCGAGCCCCCTCCCCTATAATTAGGGTGACCACGGACCCCAGTTCAGGACACTCTCCCAGCCTAATTACTAATAGCACCGCTGTTCACTCTCAGAAGTGTCCCAGTTTGAGCAATAAATTATGTGGTCACCCACCCTACCTATTATATGTTCTCCCAGGACTATACGCCTCTTCTTTAAAGCATTATTACAGTTGAATTTATATTGTGTTTGTATAGAGATTCAATTAATGCCTCTCTCCTCCAGAATACTGTAAACCCCATCAGCAAAGGGATGAGACCTATTTTTTAGTTACACCTTTAATTTTAAGATAATTGTAGATTCCCTTGCAGTTGTAAGAAATAACACAAAGGGGTCCCAGTTCCTCCCAGGGGTAACATCTTACAGAAGCACAATGCAACATCACCAGCATATTGACACTGAAACAGTCAAGCTGCAGAATATTTCCATCACCACAAGGATCCTCATGTTGCCATTTGATAGCCACACCCACTTCCATCCTGTCTCCCAACCTCTCCTTAACCCCTGGCAACCACTAATCTGTTCTTGATTACTATAGCTTTGTCATTTCAAGAATGTTATCTAAATGGAATCAGATTGGGATTGGCTTTTCTCAGCCTAATTCTGTGGAGATTCATCCAGGTTGTTATTTGTATCAATAGTTTATTCTTTTATATTGCTGAGTTATATTCCATGGAATGGATGTATCATAATTTGTTTAACCTATTGAAGGACATCTGAGTTTTCTCCAGGTTTTAGCTATAATGACCAAGCTGCCGTAAACATTCATGTACAGGTTTTTCTGTGAATGTAAGTCTTCTTTTCTCTGGGATAAATGCCTAGAAGTACAATTTCTCAGTCCTATGGTAGTTGCATGTTTAGTTTTTTTTAACAAACTGCCAAATTTTTTTTCCAATTTGGCTGTACTGTTTTACATTCCCACCAGCAATGTCTGAGTGATCCAGTTTCTCTGAATCTTCTCCAGCAATTAGTGTTCTCACTAGTTTTTATTTTAGCCATTCTGGTGGGTGTGTAATGTAATCACATTGTGGCCTTAATTTGCATTTCCCTAATGGTAATGTTGTTGAACATCTTTTCATGTCCTATTTGTCATCTATATAACCACTCAGGTGAAATGCCTCTTCATGTCTTTGGCCCATTTTCTAATTGGATTGGTTTGTTTTTCTGTTGAGTTTTGAGTGTTCTTTATGTATTCTAGATACTAGTCCTTGTTGGATATGTAGTTTGAAAATATTTTCTTCCAATCTATGGCTTGTCTTCTCATCCTCTTAACAAGATCTTTCACAGAGCAGAATTTTTCAATTGTGAAGAAGTTCAATTTATCAATTTTTCTTTTATGGATCATACTTTTGATGTCATTAGCACTTTTTGCCTAGCCTTGGATCTCGAAGATTTTCTATGATTTTTTTCTAAAAGTTTTATAGTTTACATTTTGCATTTAAACCCATGATCCATTTTTTAAATGTATTTTATTCAAGTATAGTTGATTTACAATGTTGTGTTAGTTTCTGCTGTACAGCAAAGTGATTCAGTTATACGTATATATACATTCTTTTTCATATTCTTTTCCATTATGGTTTATCACAGGATATTGAATATAGTTCCCTGTGCTATACAGTAGGACCTTGTTGTTTATCCATTCTATATAAAATAGTTTGCATCTGCTAATCCCAAACTCCCGATCCATCCCTATCCCACTTCCTCTCCCCCTTGACAATCACAAATCTGTTCTCTATGTCTGTGTGTCTGTTTTGTAGATAAGTTCATTTGTGTCATATTTTAGATTCCTCATATAAGTGCCATGATCCATTTTTATTTAATCTTTGTATAACGTATGAGACAAGTTGAGGTTCACTTTTATGGCTATAGATATCCAATTGCTCCAGCATCATTTGTTGAAAAGCTACCTTTCCTCCACTGAATTACTTTTGTACCTCCATCAAAAATAAGTTGGGCATATTTGTGTGGGTCTATGTCTGAGTTCTCTGTTCTATTCAATTGATCAATCAAATGTGCCTATCCCTCTGCCAGTACCACACAGACTTCCTTATTGTAGCTATATATTGTCTTGAAATCAGGTAGACTGATTTCTTCCACTTTATTCCTCTTTTCAAAATTGTTTTAACTATTTTAATATTTTTGATATAAACTTTTGTCTTTTGATATAAATTTTAGAATAATCTTACCTATATTTATAAAAAAAATCTTGCTGGGATTTTGATAGAATTTGTATTGAACATACAGTTGTTCTCAGTTTGGGGAGAACTGACTTCTTTAATATGTTGAGTCTTCCAATTCATGAACACAGTTTGTCTCTTCAATTATTTATATCTCCTTTGATTTCTTTTATCAGCATTCTGTAGTTCTTAGCATATAATTCCAGTACGTTTTGTTAGACTTATGAGTTATTATAAACAGTATTATATGTGTGTGTGTGTGTGTGTGTGTGTGTGTGTATATATATATATATATATATATATATATATATATATATATATATATATATATATATATATATATATATTTGGCTGTGCCATGCAGCTTGCAGGATCTTAGTTCCTGGACCAGGGATTGAGCCCAGGCCATGGCAGTGAAGACACCAAGTCCTAACCACTGGACTGCCAGGGAACTCCCTCAACAGTATTATATTTTCACATTTTAGTGCACATAAGTTCGTTGCTAGCATATAGAAATACAATTAATTTTTGTATCTTTACAAGTAAAGATCCTGTGTCCTTGCTGAACTCACTTATTGCAGGATTATTTTTGTAGATACCTTAGGATTTTCTATGTAAATAATCATGTTGTATGCAAATAGAGACTGTTTTATTTCTTCTTTTCCAGTCCATAATGTCTTTTATTTTCTTTTCTTGACTTATTGCACAGGATTGAACTTCCAGAACTGTGCTACATAAAAATGGTAAGAGTATACATCCTTGCCTTGTTTCTGATCTTAGGGGGAAAGCATTCAGAATTTCACAATTAAGAACAATTTTACCTGTTGGTTTTTTGTAGTGCTCTTTATCAAATAGAGAAAGGTCTCCTCTACTCCTGTTATTCTGAGTATTAAATCACAAATAGGTGTTAAATTTTGTTAAGTGCTTTTTCTGCATTGATACAATCAGTTGATTTTTCCTCTTTAACCTATTGATATTGATTGATATCCTCATATTAAACCAGTCTTACAAGCCTGCAATAATCCCCATTTGATCATAATATATAATTCATTTTGTATATTGCTGAATTGTATTTGCTAATATTTTGTTAAAGATTTTTGTGTCTATATTCATGAATGATATTGGTCTGTGGTTTTCTTTTTTTTTTTTTTCTTTTCAGTACTCCCTGGTTTTGGTATCAGGATAATACTCACTTAATAAAATGAATTGGGAAATGTTCCCTCTTCTTCTATTTTCTGGAAGACATTATGTAGAATTGGTCTTAATTCTTCTTTAAACTTGATAGAATTTTCCAGTGAAATCTTCTGTGCTTGGAAATTTCTTTGGGGGAGTTTTTGAAATTATGAATTTAATTTCTGTAATAGTTATAGAGCTATTAAAATTATCTATTTCATATTGGGTCAGTTGTGGTAGTTGGTGTTTTTCAAAATATCAGTCTATTTTGTCTAGATTGTCAAATTTGTGTGGGTAGAATTGTTAGTAGTATTCCTTTACTATCCTTTGATGTCTGCATAATCAGTAGTGATATTGCTAACTTCTTTTCACTTTGTCAGTCTTGCTAGAAGTTTGTCGATTTTATTGCTCTTTTCAAAGGAACCAGTCTTTGTTTCACCGATTTTCTCTATTTTTTTTTTCTGTTTTCAGTTTAATTGATTTCTGCTATTTTCTTTATTATTTTCTTCCTTCTGCTTGCTTTGGGTTTACCTGCTCTTCTTTTGTCTAGGTTCTTGAGGTGGGAGCTTAAATTATTGACTTGAATCTTTTCCTCTTCTCTAATATATGGATTTAGTGCTATAACTTGCCCTCTCAGCACTAGTTTAACTGTATCCCACAAATTGTGATATATGTTTTATTTTCATTCAGTTCAATATTTTTAAATTTTTCTTGAAACTTCCTCTTTGACCCATGGATTATTTGTTCTTCGTTTTCAGGTATCTGGAGATTTCCTATTATCTTTCTGTTATTGATTTCTAGTGTGATTCCATTGTGCTCTGAGAACACATTCTGTCATTCTGTATGGTTTCAAGTTTTTTAAATGTTGTGGTCTGTTTTATAGTCCAGGATATTGTCTGTCTTATCTATATTCTGTGGTTCTTTGAAAACAAAGTATATTGTAATGTGTTCTATAACTACTAGATCCTGTTGGCTGATGGTGTTGTTGAGTTATTCCATGTCCTTGCTGATTTTCTATCTAGCTGGTCTATCAATTGTCGAGAGAGGGGTCCTGAAGTCTCTAACTATAATTGTGGATTTGTCTATTTCTCCCTTTAGTTCTATCAGGTTTTGCTTCACATATTTTGCAGCTCTGTTGTTTGATGCTTACACATTTAAGACTGCAATATCTTCTTGATAGATTGACCCTTTTGTCATTACATAATGCCTGTCTCTGGTAATTTTCTTTGTTCTGAAGTCTACTTTATTTGCAATTAATACTGCTAGTCTTGCATTCTTTTGATTAATATTTTCATGATATATCTTTTTCTATCCTTTAATGGTTATATTTGAAGTGAGTTTCTTGTAAATAGCATATAGTAGGCTCATGACTGTTAATCCATTCTGCTAAACTCTGTCTTTTATATATTTAGACCATTTACAGTTAATGAAATTAGTTATATGTTAGAATTTAAGCCTGCCATTTTATTTTTTGTTTCTGCTTGATCTCTCTGTTTTTCATTTACCTGTTTGGTTTTTCCTGCTGCCTATGGGTTACTTGAACATTTTTTTAAATTCCAGTTTGATTTTATTTATAGTATTCTTTAGTGTATCTGTATAGCTTTTTTCATGGTTGCTCTAGGTATGGCATTAAATGTACATAACTTATCACAGCTGGCTAGCTTTTCATTTTACCAGTTTGAGTAAGGTATAAAAATCTTATTTCTCTTTATGTCTCTTTACCCTCCCCATTTAAAATTGTCTTAAATATTTTCTATATTTACATTTAGAACCATATCAGGCAGTGTTATAATTTTTGCTTCAACCATTAAACAAAATTTAGAAAACTCAAGAGGAGAAGGAAAGCCTATTTTTTTTACCAGTGTTTTTTCTTACCATGTTCTTTCTTCATTCCTGGTGTTCCAGAGTTCCTTCTTTTATCATTTTCTTTCTTTTTAGAGTACTTCCTGTAGTTATTCATTTAGAGTAGGTTTCCTGGTAACAAATCCTGTTAGTTTTTCTTCATCTGAGAATGACTTCATTTCCCCTTCATTCTTGAAGGATAGTTTCACTGGTTATGGGTTTCTAGGTTGACATTTCTTCACTTTCAGCACTTGAAAAAAATGCCATGTCACTTCTTTCTGACTTCCATGGTTTCTGATGAGAAATCCATTGTCATTTAAATTGTTTTTCCCCTATAGGTAATGTGTCGTTTCTCGCTTGCTGTTTTCAAGATTTTTGTCTTCAATTTTCAGACGTTTGATTGTGATGTGTCTTGCTGTGGATTTCTTTGTGTTTATTTCTGATTGTTCACTCAGCTTCTTGAATATGTAGGTATTTCTTTTGCCAAATTTGAGAAGTTTTCAGCCATTATCTCTGTGAGTAATTTTCTACCCCTGTCTTTTTTTCTCCTCTCCTTCTGTGAATCACAGGACATGAATATTAGATCTTTTTTTATAGTCCCACAAGCCCCTGAGACTCTGTTCATTTTTCTTTCAGTCTGTTTTCTCCCTGCTCTCAGATTGGGTAATTACTATTTTTCTAGCTTTAAGTTCAATGATTCTTTCCTCAGTCCATTCTATTCTGCTGTTGAATTTATCCTTTGAGGTGTTTTTTGTTTTTTCAGCTATTACGTTTTTCAGTTCTAAAATTCCCATTTGTTTCTTCATTACATCTTCTGTTTCCTTGCTGAAACTTTCTGTATTTTATTTCTTTTGAACATGTTTATAATGGCTTGTTGAAGTATTTTTACAATGACTGCTTTACAATCTCTGTCAGATAATTTCAACATCCCTGTCATCTCACTGCTGGCATCTACTGATTATCTTCATACATTCAATTTGAGATTTCCTGGTTCTTAGTGTGACAAGTGTTTTTTTTTTAATTGAAATCTGGATATTATGAACATTATGTTATGAGATTCTGAATCTTATTTGAACCTCTGTTTTAACTGGCTTCTTCTGATACAGCTCTGGCAGGAGAAGGGGAAGGGGTGCCATTTTGTTACTGCCAGGTGGGGGTATGAGTCTACATTCCCTACTTGGCCTCCATTGACATCTGGGGGATGTGGGGCCGGGCAAAGTTTTGAGTTCCCTGTCCCCACCAAACCTCCACTGAGGTTGGTGATTACCAACCAGAGGTGAAAGTCCTGAGTCTCCACTAGTCCTCCTCTGACACCACTCCAGCAGGGAGGGGCAAGGGTGCCTCATTCCTGCTGGGTAGGGGTAGAAGTGGCTTCTACTGACAATACAGGTAGGGATGGGGGGGATCCCCATTACCACCTGGAGCAGGTGAAAGTTTTAGCTTCCTACTTGGCCTTCTCTAACACAACTGCAGCAGGGTCTTGGAGCACCTTGTTACAACCACAAGAGGGTGCAAGTCTAGGCTCCTCAGTCAGCCTTTGCAGTCTGGGTGGAAGTGAAGCCAGTTTTTTCAGTGGTGTTTGGCTAGAGTAGTCATTTTAGACAGTGACTTTTTGTTTCTGATTTATTTTCAACCTGACAGTGGCCCCCAAAGCTTAGTTTCTCAGCCTCCCTCTCAGCCTTTGTGACAAGCCATTGGTAATCTACAAATGGACTGACGGTCAGTGCAGCCAAGGGTCTTTAGAATTCATTGAATCCTGGTGTTCCTTCTTTTGTCCAGCCCTTACATCACCCCTAATTGTTCCATTTGATAGACTCACATATTGGTTTCTTTAAATTCCGCATGTTTGGAGTTGAGCATAATTAGCTCTTACATTCACATGCTGCCCTTTACAAAGTTTTTCCACTGGATCATTATAGGTGGCACAGTTATAATAATACCCATTTTTTCCGTTGATAATAATCGTCATCATAATAACAGTAGCTGCTGCTTATGGGGCATTTATTATATCCAGGCCCTTTTTTTTCAGAGCTTTACCAGCATTTTCTCAATTAATCCTCATGAAAGAACAGGGATATAGGCCCTCTTGCCATCCCCACTTTTCAAATGAGAAAACTGAGGTTTAGAGAGTTAAGTAACTTGCCTACGGTTATAGAGCTCCTAGGTACTGGGGCCAGCATTCCAGCCCAGGCCTGTATGAGGCCCAGCCCTGGGGCTCTTTCCTGAGAAGTGAGGGCCACCTTCTTTAGCAATCACAACCACCACACAAATCAGTGATGTTTGCCCAGAGGGCCCCTTTTCCAGAGGGAAAGCAGTTTAAATCCTGAGCAAACCTGACTTATAGAAATCAAAAATTCTAACAGGCTAACAGGAGGAGGTCTGAGTTCTGCTTAATTGACCCAGTATAATTATTTCCACTGAATTGTTCTACATCTGGGGATGGGTATTTACTAAGCAGACTTGCCCAGCGGTTCCCATCAGCACCTGCTTTAGTCTGGAGGAAGTTAATTGCATGGAAAGTTCTCATCTAAATCACTGAGTTTCTTACTCCCAACAATGCCTGAAACACACACACACACACACACACACACACAGTCCTGTGCCAAAAGGGTTTTGTTAGAAGATAGATTTGTCCTTTAGCTCAGATGCTGCTTCTGAATGATACAGCTCAACCCATTTTGAGGTTCTCAGTGGCACAGTTACTCCAAACAGCCTGCCCAGGGCCCTCTGCATTGCAGGGAGGAGACGGCAATGAGCAATACAATCTCTAGACCACCCAGACCAAAGACACACCCACTTCCCCACCACCAAAAGGCACGAACCAGATATAGTATACAGGGAAAATGTGCTTGGCCAAAGTTGCCTTTCTCCTCTTTGTAAACACAAGAAGATAAATTACAGCTTCTGTTAGTAACAAAATTACTTTAATTAAAATTTAGGGGGTTGGAAAAGCCAATTCTGAATGTCAGATTTCCAGTGATGTTTGTTAAGCCTGGGAGAATAGAAATATAGTCCCATAAATAACTAGCATATTATAACTGGAGCAGTGCGTGTGTTGTAATCACTTAGAGTTGGCATAGCAATTACATGATAACCAGGATTGCATTCTCTGCCCTCCCTTGCCTCTGTCCTCATTTCACACCCAGGTAACAATTACGTGCATAAGACTATGGTGGCTCTCCCACCCCCACCCCCTCCCCCTCCCCATCCGAGTAATAGTCAACCTCCAAGGCCCTTCTCAAACTGTTCCTTCAACCCTCTCCTGAGCACTCTGTCCCACAGAAATCCTCCCATTCTAATCAGCCACTGTACTTGTTTTCTGCACCAGGCATTTTCCTCCTTAATTGGGCTGATTTCAGCTTTGTACCAGTCTGTCATATACAGCCCTCTAATTGTGTCGTGTCTCCCTAACAAGATTATAAGCTCTTGGGAGGCATCGAATGTGTCATATTGAAAGAACAGACATTTAGAGCTGGAGGGATCTCAGAGACTATATTGCAGATGAGAAAACAGGTCACAGAGCTGGTTGGGGGCTGAGCTAGGACTAGAGTTCAATAATTCTAACTCGTACTTCAATGTGGTTCCAACCCTGCACTGGATTGGTGGCAGGTTTTGGATGAATTCCAATCAAGTATCACCTTGGTCAAGTATGAGGGAGAGGGTGTTAGGGAGAACTTTCCTTAGACCGCCATCCTTCACGCTCCATCCCAGGGGGCTTGTCCCATTGAATTGGGTGGGAGAAGGCAGGTTAAGTGGAGAGCTAAGGAGAGACTCCAGTCCAGAACGTGTGCTGTGGCTGACGGACTAGCCAGCCTCTGTCATTTGGGTGGGGGCGGGGGGGGGGTACTCTCTGAAGGACAATAAGAAAGGCCAGGCTGGCCCAGCTTCTGTGTAGCCCTCTGATATGGCAAGAGACAGGGCTTCTATTGAAGAAGCTTCTCCAGCTCCTCCCCCTTCTCCTTTCCCAACCTAGATGTCTTAGCTCAGGTTCCCCAGAAGCAGACTCTGAGTGGTTTTTACAGGTGATGCTCCCAGAGAACTGGGAAAAACAGGAGAAGAAAGGGGAAGAAGCCAAGAAAGGGATCCAGTTCATGAAAAATCCAACAGAGGGTACGTTCACCCTGATCCTGGAGGGATGCTCATGAGTCGAAGTCACCCCTGGGCGTTATCCCAACCAGAGGACAGGGGGCTGGGGCTTCATAGTCCCACCTGCAGTCATTGGCTGAGGACACCCTGGGGGGACATAAGTTCCCAGGCTCTCCTTTCTTCTCCTATGATTGGGCAGAGTGAGCTCCAGGTGCCCAAGGGCAGGTCTTTGAAAAGGAGCCACAGGGACTTCCCTGGTGGTCCAGTGATTAAGAATCTGCCTTCCAATTTGGGGAATGTGGGTTTGATCCCTGGTCAGGGAACTAGGATCCCACATGCCTCGGGGCAACTAAGCCCACGCGCCACAACTCGAGAGCTGCCATGAAAGATCCCGAGTGCCCCGCGTGGCACATCTAAGACCCGACACAGCCAAAAATAAATAAATAAATTTAAAAAAAAAAAAAAAAAAAGAGCCACAGGCACTACTAGGAGCTCAAGGACACTAAAGGGGGGACATAAATGGTAAAAGGGGATCCGAGGCCATCAAAGCAAAGCACCAACGTTGTCAGTAACACTAGGACATTTTTATCTAGTCAACAAGCAGCTTGGAAACTTAACAGACAAGTATCTGTGGCCTTTGTTTTCTGGTTTCATAAAGCGGTGACTAGAGGTGGTAGGAAGTAGACAAGGTTTCCGTTGGGAAAAGACCCTCAGGGCACAATAAAGGAATGTGGTGGTTTAAGGGGGAAGTCATCCTGATCAACACTTTGAAATATTCTCTCACCACACTTAGTACACACAGCAAAGTGGGAATCACTAGGAAGGCTGGCTGACGGACTGCCAGAAGCTTCCCCAGGTGGCATTTACCTTGGTGCCTCAGGGAGTGGTGGAGGATACTATTTAAGAATGCACATTGGAACCCGACCCTATAGCTAACCAACTACAAGTCCCTGGACAAATGACTTAACATCTGTAAGACTCAGTTTCATCATCTGTAAAATGGGGAATTATAAGAACTGTCTCATGGATTTGTTGTGAGGAATAAATGTGTGTGTGTGTGTGTGTGTGTGTGTTTGTGGAGAGAGAGAGAGAGAGAGATGGCAATGCTACTGAATATAGTAAGTGCTTGTGGCAGGTTATATTTTTCCAAAGAAAGCCACAATATTATTTCCCATTGCACACATGCTCTTTAGAACTTTGGCATTTTCTCATCAAAGGGGGAGTCTATTTCCTCTCCCTTTGAATCTGGGTGAGTCTGTGACTCTCTTGTAACAAATAGCAGGCAGTTGGAAGTGACATGACTTCTGAGGCTAGATCAGATCAACTATTCTTCAGTAAACAAAATAAAATAAATTTTTTCAAAAAGTTGATAGAGCTTCCACCTGGTTCACTGAGAACCCTGCTTTTGGAGCACTGGGAATGCCATATTGTGAGGAAGCCCTGAGCAGCTCACAAGGAGAGAACACGTGGAGAGGTCCAGAGTCGACATGAAAAGAGAGAGATGCCAGTCAACCCCCAATTGCTCCAGTCAACCCCCAATTGCTCTGGTCATTGTCCAAATACAGCCCAAGCCAGAACTGTTCAGCTAAATCTTCCCAAATTCCTGATCTAAAGAAACAGTGGGAAACAATAAAATGATTGTTCTTGATTCAAGCCACTAAGTGGTGATTTATTACAACAGGTAACTGAAAAGGTGCTTCATAAATGCTAGGTCTTGACATTGCTAGGATGCCATCCACAGCCTCGCGGGTTCTGAAATGTGGTTTTCTTTTATTCTACTGAAAATGAATCAGTGTCTCGAGGATGGACTCTCAGTAATCGAGGTCACAAAGGACTGATGCGCAGCCCAGAATGCCAATTTACTATCATAACAGAACTGCAAGGGGGCTAAACATTCTGTCCTCAGGCCAGATTATTTCCTTCATGTAAGAAATTTACTTTGGAAAATAGAGTATAATCAGGTTGCCTAGCCAGCGTAAAGTGAGAATAAGGGAAAGTAGTTGTCTGACTCAAATGATTTGATGGTATCAGGTCAAGGGAAGCACATTGTGTTCATCTCCCTGGACCCACCAGCTGCCACAACCCAACAGCCCAGACCTTGGGCCAAGACATCATCTCCTTCAAGCGGCCCTTGGATGGACACTGATGGCATTTGTCCATCTGATTTTCTTTTTTCCACATTCAGTACAGACAATTCCCCTTGTGATTGGTATGGTATTTCTTTAGTCCAGAAGATATTAATGGTGTTCTATGGAAAACTTACATTTCATAATGTTCTATGAAAAATAAAATCATCATATAAGTTCAAAAAATACTAGATTCAGCAAATTTTAAAAGGGTTCATTACTACAGGACTTCTCAGAACATTGACTCTGCAAATCATGATGCAAAGCACCCAGAGGAAGATCTAATAAGACAATGAATTCTCCCACACACACATATCTCCCCCACCCCCAGCTCACAGTTTGTTGAATGCTGTTTTCAAGAGAGTTTCCATCAAATCACATTCTGTACCAGGAATCATTCTGACTACTTAAGTTGTCTTTACATACGACTTTTCTGGCCTGTTAAGTTGATTTTGTAATTTAACTCTCAGAAGATTTACCTCAGTTTCCTTCCGTCCAAGTTCTCTTGGAGGGTATAGGTCTTCCACCCTTCAGGAGTTCTGGATTAGAGGGGTGGGGAAGAGGTCATGCATACTGTAATGTAGATACAGTGCTAGGACAGAGATCCAAAATGTTGTGATGCCTCTGGAAATACCAGAAATGCCTTTTAAAAGGGGCAGCATTTAAGGGGAGCTTTGAAGATAGGAGTCTGACAGGAGTTCTACAAGCAAACTTGAAGAAAAAAAAAAAAGGCACCTCAGGCTAAAGGACCAGGGTAAGAAAGAGGCCTGGAGAGGAGCAGGAAGTTTGGAGGAGAACATGTTGATCGAGGGATGAAGCTGGCAACACAGGAAGAGTCTAGAAATCCATATTAAAGAGACCAGACATTAAATGAAGGTGTAGGGACGCAGAAATAGACTGAGAAAGAGTGAGGGTAGCCAGATTAGCCCCAGGAGCTGGGAAAAGGACTCTGAAGCCAGTGTATGGAATGCATGGAGAAAGCAGAATATGGGAAGGCGCTAAGGAAGTTACTACAATATCCCACAGGAATGTCAGCCGATACTCAGAAATATGTGGTGGCTCCGTCATCTCCTTTATACTCCGTGAAACAGGAGACAGACTATTAGAACAGCTGCTGTAAAGAAAAAAATACGGAGCTCTGTGCTTGGGGCTCTTTGAAAAATCATCACCAGATCATTTCAGGCGTGCAACTTCACACAATGACAAAACAAAGAGAAAGCCCTCCTTGATGATAGCATGGAAGCAAACCACACAAATCCAGCCCTGCAGATAGGAGAATGGGATTCATCACAGCTCTCAACACAGGGAGACATGAGGGTACAGCCAGACATCCCCAAAGCTAATACAGAATGGTTGATGTCTCGTCTCTGAATCAGTACTCTGCTCTGAACTCTCTCCCACATCGTCAGAGGATATTCAGTTCTGTAATCCCATGGGGCTACCTTTTAGTGCTGTTCAGAAGTCCCAGGGTTCTTGTACGTCCTAAACTTTCAAAGGAAAATCCTTGTCTTCAATCCTCACAGTTACAACTAGGTGATCCTGGTTTAAGCTAGTCTGGTCATTTGAGGGGGCAGATTCAAGGCAGAGCCCAGCAGTCTCCCAGCACAGTGAGCAAGGGCACAGTATTCAAACTCCCAAGCATCTGCAAGCCACCTCACAGCAGTCCCAAAGCGGGGAGTTAGTCTCTTCCCCTCACAGGACCCACAAAAGCCAGTTGTCACATAAGCTTGAAGAATCTCAACTCTACTTCCCCTCCAGCTGCCTCTGCCTCTCCCCTCCGAAAGCCCTGATCCAGTCTGAGTCAGAAACTTAAATACCTAAGAGGTCCAGCAGATGATGCAAATGAGTGGTACCTGCCAGGTGGAAGATGATAAAATGGCAACTGACTGTCAAGTCTGGGTGAGGAAGACAAGAGGGAGTGGTAGGGACTGTGGCTAACCACCCTTGCCTTCTAAAGGGGACAGGATCATTGCTGGCCCTTAAAATGCAGAGCCAATATTGACTGGGCACGCAATTTTCTGGGAAAAGCTTGAAATCTGGGTTTATAGATAGAACCTCTCCATTTAAAAATTTTAACAACTATCAGACTTAAAATTCTGTATTGATACTGCTCAGGTCATAACAGACACATCTCTTCACTGGCTTCAGCCCTGGGCCAATTGTGTGAGGCACAACTGGTCTCAGAAAGCCTGAGCTTTCGAAAACAAAGGAAAAGTCTGCTGCAGTCTCGCAGCACAAAAGCTCCTGAGGCAAAGGAACTCAGATTTTTGTCTATGTTTTATGTTCTTGGGTAGTTTCTTGGAAGCTATGTTGGGGGTTATAACTACAATATAAAGCACAAACTGAAATCTCAGTAAGGAACTCTGCCACAACTGTGTTACAGAGCAGCCTGGGGTCTGGAAGAGTGTCTACAGGGGCCATAATGGCCCAAGGCTTCCTGAAGGAGCAAGGACTATGGGCAGGGCTGATATTCAGTTAGGACACACTAGTTTGGTTGTGCCAGCTGTTAAAATACTGAAAGACAGGATTCTATCACTGGCTAAACTCTTGCTATCTGATGCCCAGAAGCCAAAAATATTTAGACAATTCAGTACTCCCTCATTATCTGAACTCAGTATCTAAACTCACACTATCCTAACTTGGTACCCACACTAAGTACTCAGAGCTGCAGCCTCATTTTCTTGGGCTTACAGACAAGAGGACTATGCCCACACATGGCGGATGGAAAAGAATGCAGGGTCTAGTGATACCACTGAGCAGCTCTCCCATAGGGTAGCCCTAGGTAGGTGAGGGGCCAACCAATGAAATCTTCCACAGAATGATGGAAGCGTCAGCTACTGTGATCTGCCCTCGAGTTTACTGAGAACAACTCCTGGTCCCTCCAAATATGACCCTGCTAATGGTCTTCTTTTGGTCTCATGCCATGCCTGGGGCTCAGGAGCCTTTTGTAAGGCAGTCTGTGGTTTCGACAGTCCAGATACACCACACGGCAGGCAGCAATCCTAGGAAACAGCAAGCGGGACCCATCTGATCTGGGGACCATTGACAACACTCTCTTCTCTTTCTCCCCCTACATTTCCAGTGTGAAGGAGAATCTCCACCTTCCCCACTGCTTCTCCAAGATTTTGTCTACACCAGTGAATCACCTCATTTTCTATAAGCAATTTCCTTTGTAAAACCCCTACTTCCTCCTACTCTTCGGTCCTCAATGTCCATGGTTGTCCCCTCTCCAGAATCAGAAAATATGAGTTTCCCTTTCCTCTAAGCAGAAAGGCTTCAAATCCTCTTACTAAGGCAAAGAAGTGAATCAAGAATAAAGCTGTTACTTTTCCACATGAAAACAGCCTCAATCTTCATATCTATCTTGCTCCAGGTCATATGTCACTCATTTGTCCCTTTGGTCTCAGATATATTTCTCTCCTTTGCCCTGAAAACTACATTTCCCAGACTTCTTTGCTAGCTGCCTTCTGCTTTAGCCAATGAGAGACAATGTTGGGAGATTGGTGGGCAGATGAGAGGGAGAAGTCAGGGTATTTCTTCCCCCTTCATTCTGCTTTGATTGACATCTCCTCTGTGGTCCCAGGTCATGTCAGGCAGTCTATTGTAGATTCAGATCCTACTGAGTAGTTCTAACTCCAGTTCTCTGGCTCTGGTCATATCATGTCCTCCATTTATTCCCTATACCTTAGAGTTTGTAGAGGTTTCCTGCTTTCCTGATTAACCCTGTTAATCTCTGGGTTGCCTCATGGTTCTGTTTCACTCTTCAGCTCTCCCAACACCTTTGTAATCAATTCTTCATATTAAATTCCTTCTATTGGACTACCTAGTATGTACTCTGTTTCTGTAACTGGACACTGGCTGTCTCAGATAACCTCATCATTAGAGCACCAGCCTTTATACTCCTATTCTTGGTTGCACCATAGAGGGTAGTATCAAACCACAGAGAACTGGGCAACAATGCATTAATATATTGTCCTTGAGACCCCAGCTCTCTACCAAGGCCACCACAAGCTAGGGAGCCTATCTTTTCTAATGTATATAGTAGTCCTGTTGTAACAAATTTTCTTTTAGTTAAAAGTGAGAAATCTTCTTTTGTTTAAATGGCAGGTGATAGGAAGTGTTGCATTTGCTTCCAGGAAAGTCATAAAATGAAAAATGAACCCATATATTCTGGGGGAAAAAAATGGTCAAATACTAAAAAAAAAAAAAAAAAAAAAATAGGTCAAACACTAAAATGCAATTCAAATCCTTTATCATTCATGAATGTATAGGTTGACCTAAAGGTCTTAATCCTGAGATATTCCTCCGCTTGGAGACTAAAACTAATCTTTTTTTCAGACTAAGTTTTTTGTTGTTATTTCTCTTTGTCATATACAATCACTGGCAGAAAAAAAATGAGACTAATTAGCTGCTTCAAAAAGTATCTAATTGAAAAACTTGTCATGATTATGTGTTATTTTTACCTACCCATCAACCTTCCCTAATTCTTCTGATAATGATACTCAGGCTTTCCTCTGGAGGAAGTGCCAGCACCTCACTCTCCCACTGCCCTTCCTGTAGAGCTGATTATACCCCAAGTACTTTGGGGAGTCACCAATCAGCACTGGTCAGGCCAATCAGCATCAATTCTCATGGCATGGTGATTGATTGGCTCACAAATGGGCCCATGACCTAATCCAAGCCAATAAGGTCAAACAGAGCTAACCCTGGGACTTTTACTTGAGCAATCAAGCAAGAAGAATTTTCTTTTTCTTATAGCTTAGAGCTGTGAAGATGCAAGCCTGGAGTTCCCACTTGGAGGGAGACTCCCTCTGAGTAAAATCAGAGAGAAATGCACCGAAGAGAAATGGAGAGAGAGAATCCAGGTCCTGATGGCATAACTTGCATCTCTTTATACAGCTATCTGAAGTTCATCTGCTGTTGAAATATATATATATATATATATATATATATATATATATATATATATATATATATATATTTTTTTTTTTTTTTTAATCTGTTTTTGTTTTTAAAATTCTGATGTCATTTATCGGCACAAAAATTATTCAGATACGACATGGTGTCTAGACATGGCTACAATTTATGCTTTGTGCATTTTGTTAAATATTTCTTTTGCTCATAACTCCCAACATGTCCTAGACCTTCCTCTCTGTGTTTAGCACCTCCATGACGGCATTTCTGTATTCCAAGAGCATAAACATAGAGCATTGCTGTAAACACAGAACATTCAGATCTCACCGAAAACATCCCATATGTGTGTGTGTGTGTGTGTGTGTGTGTGTGTGTGTGTGTTTGGTTTAAGAAAGTTTGCGTTGGGTTTCTATCCCTTGTAGCCAAAAGAGTTCTGACTAATATACCTATAACAAGTAAGACGTTATGTTGGGCACTGTGGAGGATCTCAAGATGAGCAAGCTCTAAGGTAGCTGAGAGAGGAAAGAGATGGTTCCATTACTTGAAGCCGATGATATAATGGGAACAGGAGATAGAAAGCACAACTACTCTACTTCTATTTTGCCTCCATCATTTCAGGAAAAATAATCATCATATGAAGGGTGTAGAACAAATGTTTACTCAGGGCTTGGAAATCTGACATAAATGAGGAGACAGAAGAAAGCTCTTCACTGCCTTGAATGAGTCCAAATTGCTTGTCCCAACTGAGCCACACTGAAGTGTACTTACAGGACTTAAAGATGAGAATGCCAAGCCACAGGGGATACTCTTTGAAGGACTGTGGGGAATTCAAAAATAGTCTGGATTGTTTTTAATGTATTTTATTATTTACAGTCCAGTGAGTTGTATTTAATCCTTGGGAAATTAAGCAGTTGTTTTTGAACACAGTAGAAAAATGTTTTCATTTCTTAAATTAAATGTTCTTTAAAGGAACTAATTAGTCCCATTTTTTTTTCTGCCAGCAATTGTAGATGACAAAGAGAAACAACAATGACAAAAAATTTAGTCTGAAAAAAAAATTTTTAACCTCCAAATTGAGGGATATGTCAAGATTAAGACCTTTAAGTCCAACCTATACATTCAGGAATGATAAGGAATTTGATTTGGATAGTATTTGACCAATTTCTTTTCCTCCAGAACAATAGCATGAGTTCAAAAAGAACAAAGTATACCAAACCACTCCAATCTCCTTTCATTAATAAAATTATAAGGTGAGCATAAAAGGGAGTGTGACAGACGTAATGTATCCAAATGGTAAAGAGATTGGCAGTCTTTTTTCTTGTTTTTGAAAATTCTTATTTTCAAATGAAGAAACAAGACACAGGATAGTACAGCTAAGATGATTAATTGATCAGAACTAAAGAGTGTTTGATCAATGGAGTAATGAAACCTGGAGGGTGGTTTCCAAGGGAATGCTATAAGGCTCTATCCTACTTAAAATGATTTATCAGTGATTTTGATGCTTATTGATTTTGAAATCATATAAACCTGGGAGAGACTGGTTGATGAAATCAGGACTTAAAAGATCATTACAGGCTATAATAATTTATCTTAAAAGCAACAAGGTGATTTTTAATAAAAATGTAAAGTCCTACATTTAGGTTAGGAAATAAAAAAACAATTACACATGTACAGAAAGGAGAAGACCTGGCTTAACTGCATCTCATTCAAAAAAGACGAGGTGTTTCACCTGACCACACAGTACAATATGATGTCATCACTATGGATGATAATGTAGAAAGATATTTCCTGACGTGGGGAAAATGCATGTAACATGTTCTTAAGTGGATAAAAACCAATTTATAAGACACACACGTGAACACAGTTATTAATAGAAAAAAGATTCAAAAGGTGGCAGTGGTTAACTCTCAGTTGGTGATAATACAGGTAACCTTACTTTCTTCTTTGTGTGGTTTCTCTTTTGCACATTTGCTGAAATTACTTTTTATAATAAAAATTTCATTTTATCTCGATACAGATCAAAAGTGTGACATGGCTGATAAAAACAGCACAAATGCAGTTTTAGGCTGCATTCGTAGAATTATATTTTCTAGAAAAGAGACACTGATCAATTCACCATGGGACAGCCATATCTGGGATAATGGTGCCATGTCTTAGGGATATTCTGACAATTTGGACTGTATATCAGTGTTAGGAAGGATGTGCATGATCTGAAGATTAAAGAAATTGGTGTTTATGGCCTGAAAAGAAACAAATAGAAACACATTTGCTTTCTTTTATATATTAAGTGTGCTCATACGGAAGGGACAGTACATTTGTGATGGATTACAGGTGACCACAAATACTTTGACACTTATCCCAATGATACATGGGAGTCTATGTCCCCTCCCTTTGAAGGTAGATAATCTCTGTGACTGCTTTGATCAACAGAACATACAGGAAGTGACACTATGACAGTTTCCAGGCCCAGGACTTAACAGACTGGCAGCTTCCACTTCCTGTCTTCTGGGGAAGTCAGTGGCCTTGCAAGAAGCATGCCTACACCATGATCACCATGCTGTGAGGAAGCCCAAGCTGGCCATGTGAGAGGCAATGTACAGAGAGAGATGTCTGACCCATCCCCAGCTGATCCACTCATCCCAGCACAGACACCAGCCCTGTGAATCAAGAAGCCTTCAGAGGGCTTCTTTTGGCTATGACCATACACAGGATATCAAGCAACAACCGCCCAGTCAGGCCCATGAAACCCAGAATCATGACAGATAATAACAAATTGTTTTTTTTTTTTAAATTTTTTAATTTAATTTAATTTTTTTTTATACAGTGGTTCTTATTAGTCACCAATTTTATACACATCAGTGTATACATGTCAATCCCAATCGCCCAATTCATCACACCCCCTGCCCCACCCCCCCTCCGCTTTCCCCCCTTGGTGTCCATACATTTGTTCTCTACATCTGTGTCTCAATTTCTGCCCTGCAAACCAGTTCATCTGTACCATTTTTCTAGGTTCCACATATATGCGTTAATATACGATATTTCTCTTTCTGACTTACTTCACTCTGTAAGACAGTCTCTAGATTCATCCACGTCTCATCAAATGACCCAATTTCGTTCCTTTTTATGGCTGAGTAATATTCCATTGTATATATGTACCACATCTTCTTTATCCATTTGTCTGTCGATGGGCATTTAGGTTGCTTCCATGACTTGGCTATTGTAAATAGTGCTGCAATGAACATTGGGGTGCATGTGTCCTTTTTTTTTTTTTTAATATGATGAAAGCTTTTACTATTTATTTATTTATTTATTTTTTGGCTGTGTTGGGTCTTCGTTTCTGTGCAAGGGCTTTCTCTAGTTGTGGCAAGTGGGGGCCACTCTTCATTGCGGTGCGCGGGCCTCTCACTGTCGCGACCTCTCTTGTTGCAGAGCACAGGCTCCAGACACACAGGCTCAGTAGTTGTGGCTCACGGGCCTAGTTGCTCAGCAGCACGTGGGATCCTCCCAGACCAGGCCTCGAACCCGCATCCCCCGCATTGGCAGGCAGGCTCCCAACCACTGCGCCACCAGGGAAGCCCAACATGTGTCTTTTTGAATTATGGTTTTCTCTGGGTATATGCCCAGTAGTGGGATTGCTGGGTCATATGGTACTTCTATTTTTAGTTTTTTAAGGAACCTCCATACTGTTCTCCATAGCAGCTTATCAAGTTACATTCCCACCAACAGTGCAAGAGGGTTCCGTTTTCTCCACACCCTCTCCAGCATTTGTTGTTTGTAGATTTTCTGATGATGCCCATTCTAACTGGTGTGAGGTGATACCTCACTGTAGTTTTGATTTGCATTTCTCTAATAATTAGTGATGTTGAGCAGCTTTTCATGTGCTTCTTGGCCATATGTATGTCTTCTTTGGAGAAATGTCTATTTAGGTCTTCTGCCCATTTTTGGATTGGGTTGTTTGTTTCTTTAATATTGAGCTGCATGAGCTGTTTATATATTTTGGAGATTAATCCTTTGTCCGTTGATTCGTTTGCAAATATTTTCTCCCATTTTGAGGGTTGTCTTTCGTCTTATTTATGGTTTCCTTTGCTGTGCAAAACCTTTTAAGTTTCATTAGGTCCCATTTGTTTATTTTTGTTTTTATTTCCATTACTCTAGGAGGTGGATCAAAAAAGATCTTGCTGTGATTTATGTCAAAGAGTGTTCTTCCTATGTTTTCCTCTAAGAGTTTTTATAGTGTCCGGTCTTACATTTAGGTCTCTAATCCATTTTGAGTTGATTTTTGTGTATGGTGTTAGGGAGTGTTCTAATTTCATTCTTTTAAACGTAGCTGTCCAGTTTTCCCAGCACAACTTATTGAAGAGACTGTCTTTTCTCCATTGTATATCCTTGCCTCCTTTGTCATAGATTAGTTGACCATAGGTGCGTGGGTTTATCTCTGGGCTTTCTATCTTGTTCCATTGATCTATGTTTCTGTTTTTGTACCAGTACCATATTGTCTTGATTACTGTAGCTTTTTAGTATAGTCTGAAGTCAGGGAGTCTGATTCCTCCAGCTCCGTTTTTTTCCCTCAAGATTGCTTTGGCTATTTGGGGTCTCTTGTGTCTCCATATAAATTTTAAGATTTTTTGTTCTAATTCTGTAAAAAATGCCATTGGTAATTTGATAGGGATTGCATTGAATCTGTAGATTGCTTTGGGTAGTATAGTCAGTTTCACAATATTGATTCTTCCAATCCAAGAACATGGTATATCTCTCCATCTGTTGGTATCATCTTTAATTTCTTTCATCAGTGTCTTATAGTTTTCTGCATACAGGTCTTTTGTCTCCCTAGGTAGGTTTATTCCTAGGCACTTTATTCTTTTCGTTGCAGTGGTAAATGGGAGTGTTTCCTTAATTTCTCTTCAGATTTTTCATCATTAGTGTACAGGAATGCAAGAGATTTCTGTGCATTAATTTTGTATCCTACAACTTTACCAAATTCATTGATTAGCTCTAGTAGTTTTCTGGTGGCATCTTTAGGATTCTCTGTGTATAGTATCATGTCATCTGCAAACAGTGACAGTTTTACTTCTTCTTTTCTAATTTGTATTCCTCCTATTTCTTTCTCTTCTCTGATTGCCATGGCTAGGACTTCCAAAACTATGTTGAATAATAGTGGCGAGAGTGGACATCCTCGTCTTGTTCCTGATCTTAAAGGAAATGGTTTCAGTTTTTCACCATTGAGAATGATGTTTGCTGTGGGTTTGTCATACATGGCCTTTATTATGTTGAGGTAGGTTCCCTCTATGCCCACTTCCTGGAGAGTTTTTATCATAAATGGGTGTTGGCTTTTGTCAAAAGCTTTTTCTGCATCTATTGAGATGATCATAGGGGTTTTCTTCTTCAGTTTGTTAATATGGTATATCACATTGATTGATTTGCATATATTGAAGAATCCTTGCATCCCTGGGATAAATCCCACGTGGTCATGGTGTATGATCCTTTTAATGTGTTGTTGGATTCTGTTTGCTAGTATTTTGTTGAGGATTTTTGCATCTATATTCATCAGTGATATTGGTCTGTAATTTTCTTTTTTTTGTAGTATCCTTGTCTGATTTTGGTATCAGGGTGATGGTGGCCTCATAGAATGAGTTTGGAAGTGTTCCTTCCTCCGCAATTTTAACAAATTGTTATTTTAAGTTACTGTGTTTGGTGATAGTTTGTTACAGAACAATAAAAAATTGGAACACTTGTTACATCTAGCTTGACCTTCATATAACATTCAGTAGGGTACTATGGAGGGGTTTTGAGGAAGAGAAGACATTATTGCCCTTTACGACAAGTACTCTAATGATACAGGGTAGGATGGAGGGGTGAGCGGTACCAGAGACAAGTTCAGGATGACAGCTCAAAGCTTTGTAATAAGCTGCTAGAGAACTCTACCTGTAAGGCAATACCAAACAAGAAAGGTAACAAAAGTTGGCTCCATCCTCAGGGATTCCCACATGGACAGGGGAACATAAGCAGACACAGGGGATGCAAGCACTGCAGGGGGTGGTCTTTACTAGTGAGTTGAGATTACAGTCCCTTGGGTAGTGCATAAGCTGAGCAAAGTGATAGGGAACGTCTCCCTACTTTGCCAATAGCTGGCCATCCTGGTTTTCTGCTGCTTCTCTTGGTACCACCTTTGTTGCTGTTTTCTCCATCTCTCTCCCCCTTCTCTGTTGGACCCTGCTTTTCCCCCCCAGTTCCCTCTTGGCATGAGTCTCCTGGATATCGGATTCAGAGTTGAGGGGCCTCCTCCGCTCAATGCATGGAGTGAACTCCACTACAAGAACTCTGAGTTCATGCCTGGGAGGGGTGAAAAGAATCCATTCCTCCGCAGTATCCCAGACTTAGCAATCCAAAACAAAAGAATACCAGATAGACTGTTATAAGTCATAATTCTAGTTATTACTTTACAATGTATATCTCAGAAATAACTAAAAAAAAAAAAAAAAAAGATTAGCAAATTGAGACTGATACTGAGCTTTTATGAATAAATCAATCAAACTAAGCTTGGTTAGTCCCTGCTCTAAGATTCCTTAAGATAATATCTCTACTTTCTTCTTTTCCTTCATTAAAAAATGAAACAAAACCAAAAACATTTCACAGAGCGATACCAAGCGACCATTAGCTGATGCAATATCTCTAGGATTATTTCTAGAGGTAAAACTGCATGGTTGTGGACAAAGAATTGTTGCCTGCCATTTCGTAAACAATGAATGTTGCTCTCCATCAAGCCATCAGCCACTGCAGCTGCCCAAGCATGCACCTTGAGGGGAATCCAGGATAGAGAAAGACAGGACACTGGCCCAGAATAGTTAAGATGCTTATCAAAGGAATAATGTCATGGAGCCCAGATTCTTGCATCTTCCCATACATAGAAAAGCACTACAATTATTAACTTGAGATGTCTGTTTTTTGTGATTAGCAATAAACTTTGATGTTTGACTACAAAAAAAAAAAAAAACAACCCAGAATGTTTTCTACCATTTCTCCAGAAATGTATTAACTGTATATACTCACATATCTCTAAGACAAATCCTCCCAGAAAACTCACCACAAGAGGATGGTGTATTTCACCACTAGCTCTAATAGTGTATCATCCAAGAGGCAGCATCTGCTTTAGCTATAGGTCTACCAGGAACCATCTGTATAGAGTTGGCAGAAATTACTTACCCTTGACTTTTCTCATCTGCAAAAGGTGGTCTTCGGGTTGGATAATCAGGGGACACTCCCTTCCTGAGTTTTTCCTTCCACGATTTTCTTGCATAATACCTCCACTTGTTTCACTCCAAGAATTTATCACAATGTGCAAAATGTCTTTATTTGCTCCTTCATTGATTTCTGTTCCATTAGGCAGCAAGTTTGTGAGGCCAGAGACTCTGACCTTGCTCATTACTGTTTCACCAGCACCTCATCCAGTACCTGACACAGTGAAAACATTCAAATAATATTCATTAAATAAATGAATAACTGAGGCTTTATTGTATTACACTGTATTTTACTGTGCTTATCTTTGAGTCTAGGATTCATTTACTGGATACATTCTTGGGAAACTTTCACACACAGAGGAAAAGGAGAAATAATGAAACCGCAAGAAGCCAATATCAAAATTTCAACGTTTGGGCTTGATACTTATTCACAAATAACTAGGGGACAGAGCAGCATGGTGGATTAAAAGTAAACCACTTACACGTGATTAATGTTGCTGTCTTTCCCAAGGTTGTGATTTAGTCTCTTTCGGCAGGACGTCACCGGGCAGAGAAGAATAAGAAAACTGTTGTGATTGGGCAAAATAAAATATAACAAAGTTACAGTTCTTCTGAGGGCTGGGTGTTTGCGTTCTATGGATTCAAATGTAAAATCAGATTCTGAGCAGATGAAAGGCTTGTACAGTAAGTCGGCTTGAAGAGAGAGACAGGCATATGTGCCCCCCACACCCCCGCCCCCGGGGAAACCCCTGGGCCTTTAGCAGGCGCCAGGATTTGGGAAAACTGGGGAGGGGGATACGGAGGAGGGAAGGAGCCTTCAGTCTCTGTGCCACTTTCCAGATCAACAGTAAGTGCGTTTCTGTAGGCAGATTACACCTCAGAGGAGCCACGTAGCTCAAGATAAAGATTTCCATACGGTGATGCAATTAGGACCCCTCTGCAGGGGTGCCAGCCAAGAGCCAGTAACCTGGGAAGATGCTTGGAAGCGGCCTGAAGAAAGGAAAGTTTGGTGGGAGGAAGGAGACAGAATGTCTTTGGCCTGTCATTGTCCCTGATGATGATGGTGCTTTGTTATCCCTGGGGTCTCTGAGCCATGGGCACAGATGACAGAGGGCTGGGTCTCTTGGCTTAATCATCTAGCACTAGAAGAGAAACGCTCCCCCCTCCAACTCCATCTGGTTTTAAGACCCCGCCTGATTTTCCTTCACACCTCACGTCTCTTCTGCTTGACCCCCTTGCTGCAAATATGAGGGTCTCTCTTCCAGCCTCTGTCTAAGACGCCCCTGAACACAAGGTACGTTTCTCCCTGTTTCCCCTAGTCCTCAGATCTGGTGTCTGAATGACAGCTTGTTTGGCGCTTTACAATTGACTAAACACACCCACGTACCATGTCTCACTTGATCATCACAACAATCATTTGAGGAACCCAATGAGGAAAGAGAAAAAGCATTAATAACTGCTAAGTGTTAACAACTCTGGAGCTCGGCCCAGCTGAGCTTGCATCCTGCTCGCTCACTTCCCAGCTGCGTGACTTCAGCAAGTTTCTTAACCTTTCTGTGCCTCAGTCTCCCGATCTCAGCTTGACTTTCAGCCCAGGAGGTGAAATGGAGTTTGCTTAAGAGCTTAGCTCTGGAGCCTGACTGCCCAGCTAGAATTTCTGCCACTGGCCAGACATATGACCTTGGGCAAGTTACTTAACCTTTCTGTGCCTCAGGGTCCACATCTGGAAACTGAGGATAATGATATCACCAGCTCAAGAGGCTTCTGTGACGATGAAAGAAGTAAGTACATGTGAAGCACTTTGAAGGAAACCTGACATACTGTAATCATCATATAAGTTTTATTGTTAGTCTTACGAGTCTTCAAAAAATATATTTGTGTCCTGCAACTAAAAGTAACACATCAGCATTGCAGAAATCTTGGGGGACCTCTAGCTTGCTATTTATACGTAATATTTTTTAATAAGAGTCTTAGTGAGCACTGCTCCAAGATATTCGGCCAGTGCCTCCTCCCGTGGCCCCATCCCCCTCCGTCCAGGCTGTCCGAATCACTGAGCTGGAACACAGAGGTACCAACACAGGGGCAGAGGAGCACTGCTCCACCAACCACTTTCCGCTCTCCGCATGACAACCACAGCAACAAACAACCAAGAGAGAACAGGATTCAAATTAAGGTCAGAAATTTCTTCTTTGGAGCTGGTGGCTTGTTCATTTTACATGAGCTTTTGTTGCTTGGTGGTCATTTTAATTTGTCCTCTCTGCTCTGCTCTCCCTCTGGCAAGTGACCACTCACTTTCAGAATCTAGGAAGATGACAAAGTTCCCGTAATGTGTGCTGACCTGGAAAAAGAGGGGAAAAATAAACATCCATACGTTTCCAGGAGAGGGAGGGAGATGTGTTCTCCATGGTCTCCCCTCCTGTGGCCTCCCTGACCACACCAGAGAAGCCACCTAACCCCCTCGATCCAACAAGACTCCAGGCTGCCTTCCCAAAGGCCAGATGTGGCCTCACGGTACTTCCAGGCACACCCCTTCGAGCTACATGGGGATGTTTTTCTTAAGTAGGTCAGGTATAGCGGAATCATATAATTTAATATCTATCCCAGAACAGTTTTCAAGTGAAAGGGGGCACAGTTACCAATAACATCAGGAAGGTGGGCAAAGACTAGGATGGGTGGTCACCCTGGAGGTCCCCACCAGCTTCAGTCCCAGGTCCCACATGTGCAACTGCTTTATAGCTGGAGGTCTCCCCACGAGAGCACTAATTCTCAGAGCCAAATCCCCTTTGGAATTCAGGTTGCCCCACCTTAGTCTCTTCTCCAGATTTTTTCGTGCAACATACAATGTTCTGACTACAGTAGAAGAAGCAAATATTCATCCAAAACAGAAAAGATGTTGATGCTTCTTCACTAGAGAAGGAAGAAACCTCATTCCATACCAAGCCCACAGGCCACACAGGCTTCACCAATATTTGTTGGATGAATGGTATTAAATTCGAGTAGTTCTCAAGATAATAAAATAGATAATATTGATTAAGTGCTTTCTCTCTGACAGGCACAAAGCTAAATGCGTCACACATCTGATCTCACTTGATGCTCCTAATAACCCCAGGAGAAGAGATGTCCCCAATAACAGATGAGGAAATAGAGGCTTAGAAAAGTTGAATAGTTATCCAAGGTCACCGAGGTGGTAAGTGGCAGTGCTAAGACTCAAATCCAAGTCTTTCTGCCACCAAAATCCACTCTTTTAACCACCATTAAAAACAATAAAGATAATGATAATAATAACAAACACTGTGTGCTAGGCACACTAAGCATTTTACATCTATAAAAATATATGTGCATATATTATTGCTAGACGTTAGTATTATTATGCCCATCCTACAGGTGAAGAGAATGAAGCACAGAGAGGCTAAATGACATGTCCAAGGTCACACAGCTCTTCAAGTACCTGAGCTGAGACACAAACCCAAGCAGTCAAGCTTGGGAGGCCCTGTCCTCCACCACCCTTACTGTCCCCCACCTTGCTACTCTATTACTGATCATGACCCAAGACAACATTTTTGGTGGGAACTTTTCTCTGGCAGGACTCTGATAAAATAAAGACCCAGGCAGACACTTTCAATCAATGTAAAAACCTGTATTATATTATTATTTATTTGGCCCAGGGCTTCCTAGGAACTGTCAGGGACACAGCAGAAGACACATGCCTTTGCCCTCCAGAAACTTCAAGTCCATTCCAGGCTGAGATTCCATAAGTAGTAAGTATTTACCGAATCCTAACTGGACACTAGCACTGTGCTAGGTCCTTGTGTGTCCCCTGCTTTCTTTGATCTGCACAACCATCCTGGGGTTTTATAGGGACCCATCCTACTCATTTTATAGGTAAAGAAACAATGACTTCCACGAGAGAAAGAGATCCCTTAGCTGTTGGCCCTAGCTCCCCCTGGCCAGGAATTCTCCCAGGCCCAACCTCAGATCAATCAGCTTCACACACTTAATTTTCTTCTCAATATTCAGTGCTCATACACACACATATACGTATACACGCATGTACAAAAAGCCTAGCTACTTGAGAACTAAATATAGAACTGATTGCTGGGTTCAGTGTTTATTCTAATCCATGCAGGTTCATAAAGTCCACTTTAGACCCAAATAAGGCTGACTCACATATGTAAAAGAAAATCAGTTCGTATTTACAAGCTCCATAAAACCTGCTGCAAATACTTAGGTAGAAAGATACAGCAAAGGCATTTATGACCTTCCCCAAACGTCTCACTGGCAGTGGTCTGGAGGAGGTTGAGAGAGGGCTGAAAACCCAGAAAGTGTAAGAGGCTCAAGTAATCTATGAGGGTAATGTATCCTAATTACCAAATGAACAGGGCAATCTGAGGATATTGGATTCAAATGGATTTTCCTGTGTTTGCAAACCACTGCAAAGCATGCCATAAATGAGGCTTATGATATGTTTAGAGGGCCAGACTCATGAATATACACATACACCATAGGGGAACAGAGGCTGTGCCTTTATGCCTGAAATGTCCCAGCAATTGTTGACATTTCTGAGGGCAAATGCTGTCCCCTGGTGCCACCCCGGCTCCTCAGTCATTAAACATCATTGGCTATCCCTCCAGCATCTCTTCCTTGCCCTGCCCCGTAGTGTGCATTGGCAGGAGGTAAGAATAGAAATGTGGTTCCTGCTCTCAAGAAACTTACCATGTGACCCCCATGGATCATTCAAAGAAGAAGTTAGTTGGGATCTGTTTGTGACGGGACATGAAAGCCCACTGGAAATGACTCAGGGAAAAAGGAGATTTGTTGCCAAGAAGAACAGCATCTTGAGGAACCCAGGTTGGGGGAGCACAGCTGGGCTCCTGTCCATCTCTCCTTCTTTCTGGAACCCCAGGTCTCACTCTCTCATCTCTCTTTTTTTTGAGGCTTCTCTCCCCTCGTCTTTCTCTCTCCACCAGCCCCCTCTGCATGCACACAGCCAGCCGTGTATAGAATGCACAGGGCTCTTGATTAGGCAACTAAACCTGCTACAAATGAATGAAGAGACTTCCCAAAGACTAAGAAACACTCAGAGCCACTCAAAGTCATGGCTTCCAAGGGGAGGATGTGCCGCCTTGGGGACTCCTTGCCCCATTGGCTATACCCCCAGGGAAGGAGGAGGCTGGCTTATTTTGCACGGACTTTGAAGCTGGTCCCCTGAATCTGATTCTCTCTTGGGAGAAGGACTGTCTGCAATGAGGCCACTTTCCAAAGAGAGGTCATAATGAAACCGAGCAGGGCCCTGTGGGGCTCCTGGGCATGGAAGCCTTTCTGTGTCCCCCATTTCTTGATTGTAGGAAATAGGCTTCAGTCTGCATAACCTTCCCTGTGTTCCAAAGGGCAAGTTCAAACAGTTGCTAATCAGGGAAGGAAGGGAGGGGATGCAGAGACAAGGGAGGAGCAGTCAAGAGACAATAGTGAAGCCTTGGGACAGAATCCTGGTTCGCCTCTAGGGATTCACATAGCAATATCTTTGAGCTCTTCTTCAGAACTAAAACCCCCAACAAATGGAAGAGGTTAACTACTTGATGACGCATTCCTCATTCCAGTTAGAAGGTCACAGCTTGACAACCTCAAGAATCACAGAAGCTCTTCAGGAGACCACCTGAGGCCAGATTAAAGGAATGCAGGCCCTGCACACACCCTGATCCCTATCAGCAACCCCACCCTTGAACCATTGTTATAAAACTCCTCACCAAATCCTTCTGCCTGGCAAAGCCTGGCAAAGCAATAAAGCTATTCTTTTCTACTTCACTCAAAACTCTGTCTCTAAGATTTGATTCAGCACCAGTGCACAGAGGCCAAGTTTTCAGCATCAATAACTTGCAGAGATTCCCCACATATGTGGAGGTCACAGCTCCAGGAACTATGCCTCCTGGGACACAGAGAAGAGGAAAAGGCCTCCCCAGGGCCTATGTCCCTGAGCCTGCAGGAGAGAACACAGCCATTTCACAGCTGCTCCAAGCCAGCACTTACTGACCTACAATATTCTCCGCTCTACCAGCATTAATGGAGAGCCTGCAGCAAGTCTATGCTTAGCACAAGGGGATCCAGAATCAGGAAGCAAAGTCACCAACCTCAAAGAGCCTGAATCCTACCAAAGAGGAGAGACATGCACATAACCAACCATAATAAAAGGCAAAGGTGGGACATGCCTCTAATGAAGGGAGGAAACGAGACTTTGTTAAAAGACAACTCTGTGCAGGCATTTGAGCCTCACATTCTTCCTGAAAGACCAAGGGGGTATCCAGGGCTCAGAGAAGCTAAGAAACTTGTCTACAGTTGCACTGTTACTTGCAGGATTGGACCCTGCTCTTTGCATGATGCTAGGAGCCTTCCTCCTAGAATAGTGCATTGCCCGAGAGAGGTGCAGAGGGCTTGCAGATCGCATAGGAGAAAGAGGGAGTAGATGTGACTGCGCTGGGGAGATCTCCACCAGCCATACTGGGAGCATTATTATGTAAAATTAAGTTGCTATTGTACTTTTGCAATCAACAATGTGAGGGGTGGGGGAATAGATTTTAGATGATTTGCTTGAAGCAGGCACAATCAGAGACGGATGATGATGAAGACAGACCTAAGAAGCATCAAGACCCCAAAACAGCACTAAATGAGGCCACTTAGTATGAAGCAACCAGACCCACACACCCCAGCCAGCCCTATTTTGCAATGTTACATGGTAATTAGTGTTCCTAATGATACGTCTGGGTTATCAAGAAATGGATAAATTACCTTGCCATGTTGTCTAAGTGAATGGAATGCGCAGTCAGAACTCTGTAGTTTCTGCATCTGTCTTAGGCTACTGGTGTGATCTTGAAAAAGTCAGTGAACGCCTCTGGACCTCAATCATCTCACTGACGAAATGAGGGTTGTGGGAACTCTAAGTCTTTCATTGCAAACAAAGAGATCCTGGAGACAGAATCTATTCCCACCCACCCCACTTCAAAAGTACCAGCAATCATCTCACTGACAAAATGAGGGTTGTGGGAACTCTAAGTCTTTCATTGCAAACAAAGAGATCCTGGAGACAGAAACTATTCCCACCCCTCCCACTTCAAAAGTACCAGCAGCCCTTGTGGGGGGACAGCCACATTCTCCCTCTGGACCATCCAATTCATATATGGTTGTTTATGCCAAAGGCACCATCTTGCTTCCTCTCTCTGCTCATTTCCCTAAAAGTGCTCTTCTTCACGGCAGCTCCACTTTTGCCCAGGTTGTCACTGGGGATAACATGACCATATTCATTTTAAAATCAGGGTCACTTTGCTACTTATGGAAAAGGAAAATTATATTAATATGGCAGAATTCTTTTTTACTTAGGATTTTTAAGAGCACAAGTCACACTGTTTAGATGCTAAGCTACATTTGCCATCCATAGGCAGCACAGGTCCCTTAATCTCCACAATAAAAATGTGTTGCAGAGAAACCACTGACACCCCAAGCTTCTACACTGGAGGATGCCGAGGCTGAATGCAGGCCTGGACGAGCTGCCTCCGCTCTGCTGGAAGCCTTGACAGGGCTGAGGGTTTGAGGCACGTTTCTATCGCCCTTCTAATGTCAAGGGTCAGAGCCAGTCTAGATCAGAGAAGGAGACTTGACGACTTCAGCCCTCAATTCCATCCAAGTCCAGCACTTGAAGTTACAGCATTAGAGGTCCAGTCCTGGAAGCCTTATTCTTTAACTTCCAGAGCACGCTGTGTAAAACCAAATACCCTCGGGGGAGATAAGACCTTAATCCCTGGATGGTAAATAAATTTTATCTAAACTACCAAATTTGATCAATGGGTAATGACTGCCCCGGAGCACTCTACTGAGAAAGAGTCTTAAACTGCTCCCCAGGGTGATATTCAAAATATTTAACAACCCACCAATCAGCTCTTCCAGGCCCCCTGCTGGTTTGGACGGTAACTCTTCAGTTGCTGGGTCAGTGTGGCCAAGTCCAAGGGAGTTATCCCAGCAGCAGCTATTTACCAACTGATGCAGAAGATGTTTAAACCACCTGATTACCTGTAGAGTATCAGCTCTGGCTGTCCCTTGGGTTCATGGGAACTGGGAAGCAATAGATTAGCAGTGTCAGCCTTACATGGAGGCAAAGGAGAACATAGCAGCTTGTCCAGCATTTTCTCTCCCTGCCTGCAAACTTTACCTTCTAAAGAATCCACATTGTCCTTGGTAGGTCATGGGACCAGAAACTCCTGTGTTCTAGGCACTGTGAATTTGGACTGGATGCAAACAGAGAGGGTGAAACTCAGATGTATTCATACTGGATGTGGGTGCATTGATTTGTTTTCCATTGTCAGTAAACTTCTGTTGATGTGAAACCAGAACACTCACTGGTAATTTTGTTGGAATTAACCTTAGACAGCTAAAAATGATAGAATTGCTTCTATTCAGTGGCAATTAAAATTATGGGTAGGACCAAGACTATCGGTCTGACACAGATGGTGACTTTCAGACCATCGGAGCCCCGGAAAGGTGGTCAAGTTCTCCTGGCCTTCCTTGGGTGCTTCCTAATTGGAAGCTATTGCTAAAAATCTTAGGCAGAGGACCGCCCCGGGTTATGTTGCATGTGGGACACCTGGCCTGGCAGGTAGAGCAGATTACTCTCCAGCCTTGGAGGACATGTGGGGACAGGGGTCTAAGTCTCTTGCATACCTCAGTGTGCATCAAAAACACCTGGGACTGTGTTTAAATACAGATTCATGGGCCAGAAACAAAAGTTTCTAGCTCAGCAGACATCTGCATTTTAACAACTTTCCCAATTGACTCTGTTGCAGGCTGTGGAGCACATTTAGAGAAATCTTAGTCAGTGGGAATGAGAGCCTGAGAGCCTTCTGAAGGAGATGAAAACCAACAGTAAAATGGAGGAAAACAATGCAAAGGGGACATGGGGCAGCCGACTTAAAGCCCACCCACTCTGGCCTTCCTGATGGGTGGCCAGATCCTGCCTTCATCAGAATAATGAATGAGGCTCATGTATTGATGCAGTGTGACAAGTGCTTGCAGCACATTCATTGCTTCAAATCTCACAGCACCTAACACCGAGATGGTGGGCACTCACACCATCATTCTCATTTTTTTTAAATTTTATTTTAACATCTTTATTGGACTATAATTGCTTAAAATTGCTGTATTAGTTGCTGCTGTATAACAAAGTGAATCAGCTATATGTATACATATATCCCCATATCCCCTCCCTCTTGTGTCTCCCTCCCACCCTCCCTATCCAACCTCTCTAAGTGGTCACAAAGCACCGAGCTGATCTCCCTGTGCTATGCGGGTGCTTCCCACTAGCCATCTATTTTACATTTGGTAATGAATATATGTCCATGCCACTCTCTCACTTCGTCCCAGCTCACCCTTACCCCTCCCCGTGTCCTCAAGTCCATTCTCTACGTCTGCGTCTTTATTCCTATCCTGCCCCTAGTTTCTTCACAACCATTTTTTTTTTTTTTAGATTCCATATATATGTGTTAGCATATGGTATTTGTTGTTCTATTTCTGACTTACTTCACTCTGTATGACAGACTCTAGGCCCATCCACCTCACTACAAATAACTCAATCTTGTTTCTTTTTTATGGCTGAGTAATATTCCATTATATATATGTGCCACGTCATCTTTATCCATTCATCTGTCGATGGACACTTAGGTTGCTTCCATGTCCTGGCTACTGTGAATAGTGCTGCAATGAACACTGTGGTACTTGACTCTTTTTGAATTATGGTTTTCTCAGGGTATATGCCCAGTAGTGGGATTGCTGGGTCGTATGGTAGTTCTATTTGTAGTTTTTTAAGGAACCTCCATACTGTTCTCCATAGTGGCTGTATCAATTTACATTCCCACCACAGTGCAAGAGGGTTCCCTTTTCTCCACACCCTCTCCAGCATTTATTGTTTGTAGATTTTTTGATGATGGCCATTCTGACTGGTGTGAGGTGATACCTCACTGTAGTTTTGATTTGCATTTCTCTAATGATTAGTGATGTGGAGCATCCTTTCATGTGTTTGTTGGCCATCTGTATGTCTTCTTTGGAGAAATGTCTATTTAGGTCTTCTGCCCATTTTTGGATTGGGTTGTTTGCTTTTTTGATATTGAGCTGCATGAGCTGCTTGTATATTCTGGAGATTAATCCTCTGTCAGTTCCTTCGTTTGCAAATATTTTCTCCCATTCTGAGGGTTGTCTTTTAGTCTTTCTGGTTTCCTTTGCTGTGCAAAAGCTTTTAAGTTTCATTAGGTCCCATTTGTTTATTTTTGTTTTTATTTCCATTACTCTAGGAGGTGGATCAAAAAAGATCTTGCTGTGATTTATGTCAAAGAGTGTTCTTCCTATGTTTTCCCCTAAGAGTTTTATAGTGTCTGGTCTTACATTTAGGTCTTTAATCCATTTTGAGTTTATTTTTGTGTATGGTGTTAGGGAGTGTTCTAATTTCATTCTTCTACATGTAGCTGTCCAGTTTTCCCACCACCACTTATTGAAGAGGCTGTCTTTTCTCCATTGTATATTCTTGCCTCCTTTATCAAAGATAAGGTGACCATATGTGTGGGCGTTTATCTCTGGGCTTCCTATACTGTTCCATTGATCTATATTTCCGTTTTTGTGCCAGTACCATGCTGTCTTGATTACTGTAGCTTTGTAGTATAGTCTGAAGTCAGGGAGTCTGATTCCTCCAGCTCCGTTTTTCTTTCTCAGGATTGCTTTGGCTATTTGGGGTCTTTTGTGTTTCCATACAAATTGTGAAATTTTTTGTTCTAGTTCTGTGAAAAATGCCAGTGGTAGTTTGATAGGGATTGCATTGAATCCGTAGATTGCTTTGGGTAGTATAGTCATTTTCACAACGTTGATTCTTCCCATCCAAGAACATGGTATATCTCTCCATCTGTTGGTATCATCTTTAATTTCTTTCATCAGTGTCTTATAGTTTTCTGCATACAGGTCTTTTGTCTCCCTAGGTAGGTTTATTCCTAAGTATTTTATTCTTTTTGTTGCAGTGGTAAATGGGAGTGTTTCCTTAATTTCTTTTTCAGATTTTTCATCATTATTGTATAGGAATGCAAGAGATTTCTGTGCATTAATTTTATATCCTGCTACTTTACCAAATTCATCAATTAGTCCTAGGAGTTTTCTGGTAGCATCTTTAGGATTCTCTATGTATAGTATCATGTCATCTGCAAACAGGGACAGTTTTACTTCCTCTTTTCCAATTTGGATTCCTTTTATTTCTTTTTTGTCTCTGATTGCTATGGCTAAAACTTCCAAAACTATGTTGAATAATAGTGGTGAGAGTGGGCAACCTTGTCTGGTTCCTGATCTTAGTGTAAATGGTTTCAGTTTTTCACCATTGAGGATGATGTTGGCTGTGGATTTGTTATATTTGACCTTTATTATGTTGAGGTAGGTTCCCTCTATGCCTACTTTCTGGAGGGTTTTTATCATAGATGGGTGTTGAATTTTGTTGAAAGCTTTATCTGCATCTATTGAGATGATCATATGGTTTTTCTCCTTCATTTTATTAATATGGTGTATCACATTGATTGATTTGCATATATTGAAGAATCCTTGCATTCCTGGGATAAACCCCACTTGATCATGGTATATGATCCTTTCAATGTGCTGCTGGATTCTGTTTGCTGGTATTTTGTTGAGGATTTTTGCATCTATGTTCATCGGTGATATTGACCTGTAGTTTTCTTTTTTTTGTGACATCTTTGTCTGGTTTTGGTATCAGGGTGATGGTGGCCTCGTAGAATGAGTTTGGGAGTGTTCCCCCCTCTGCTATTCTTGGAAGAGTTTGAGAAGGGTAGGTGTTAGCTTTTCTCTAAATGTTTGATAGAATTTGCCTGTGAAGCCATCTGATGCTGGGCTTTTGTTTGTTGGAAGATTTTTAATCACAGTTTCAATTTCAGTGCTTGTGATTGGTCTGTTCATATTTTCTATTTCTTCCTGGTTCAGTTTTGGAAGGTTGTGCTTTTCTAAGAATTTGTCCATTTCTACCAGGTTGTCCATTTTATTGGCATATAGTTGCTCGTAATAATCTCTCATGATCCTTTGTATTTCTGCAGTGTCAATTGTTACTTCTCCTTTTTCATTTCTAATTCTGTTGATTTGAGTCTTCTCCCTTTTTTTCTTGATGAGTCTGGCTAATGGTTTATCAATTTTGTTTATCTTCTCAAAGAACCAGCTTTTAGTTTTATTGATCTCTGCTACTGTTTCCTTCATTTCTTTTTCATTTATTTCTGCTCTGATCTTTGTAATTTCTTTCCTTCTGCTAACTTTGGGGTTTTTTTTGTTCTTCTTTCTCAAATTGCTTTAGGTGTAAGGTTAGGTTGTTTATTTGAGATGTTTCTTGTTTCTTGAGGTAGGATTTTATTGCTATAAACTTCCCTCTTAGAACTGCTTTTGCTGCATCCCATAGGTTTTGGGCCATCGTGTTTTCAATGTCCATTGTTTCTAGGTATATTTTGATTTCCTCTTTGATTTCTTCAGTGATTTCCTCAGTGATTTCTTCAGTGATCTCTTGGTTATTTAGTAGTGTATTGTTTGGTGGTGCTGAATTCTCTTAGCTTTTGCTTGTCTGTAAAGGTTTTAATGTCTCTGTCAAATCTGAATGAGATCCTTGCTGAGTAGAGTCATCTTGATTGTAGGTTTTTCCCTTTCATCACTTTAAATATGTCCTGTCACTCCCTTCTGGCTTGCAGAGTTTCTGCTGAAAGATCAGCTGTTAACCTTATGGGGATTCCCTTGTATGTTATTTGTTGCTTTTCCCTTGCTGCTTTTAATATTTTTTCTTTGAATTTAATTTTTGGTAGTTTGATTAATATGTGTCTTGGCATGTTTCTCCTTGGATTTATCCTGTATGGGACTCTCTGCGCTTCCTGGACTTGATTGACTATTTCCTTTCCCATATTAGGGAAGTTTTCAACTATAATCTCATCAAATATTTTCTCAGTCCCTTTCTTTTTCTCTTCTTCTTCTGGGACCCCTATAATTCAAATGTTGGTGCATTTAATGTTGTCTCAGTGGTCTCTGAGACTGTCCTCAATTCTTTTCATTCTTTTATCTTTATTCCACTCTGTGGTAGTTATTTCCACTCTTTTATCTTCTAGGTCAGGTTCTTCTGCCTCATTTATCCTGCTATTGATTCCTTCTAGAGAATTTTTAATTTCATTTACTTTGTTGGTCATCATTGTTCGTTTGCTCTTTAGTTCTTCTAGGTCCTTGCTAAACGTTCCTTGTATTTTCTCCATTCTATTTCCAAGATTTTGGATCATCTTTACTATCATTACTCTGAATTCTTTTTCAGGTAGACTGCCTATTTCCTCTTCATTTGTTTGGTCTGGTGGATTTTTACCTTGCTCCTTCATCTGCTGCATATTTCTCTGTCTTCTCATTTTGCTTAACTTACTGTGTTTGCGGTCTCCTTTTCGCAGGCTGCAGGTTCGTAGTTCCCATTGTTTTTGGTGTCTGCCCCCAGTGGGTAAGGTTGGTTCAGTGGGTTGTGTAGGCTTCCTGGTGGATGGGGACTGGTGCCTGTGTTCTGGTGGATGAGGCTGGATCTTGTCTTTGTGGTGGGCAGGTCCACGTCTGGTGGTGTGTTTTGGGGTGTCTGTAAACTTAGTATGATTTAAGGCCGCCTCTCTAATGGGTGGGGTTGTGTTCCTGTCTTGCTAGTTGTTTGGCATGGGGTGTCCAGCACTGGAGCTCGCTGGTCATTGAGTGGAGCTGGGCCTTAATGTTGAGATGGAGATCTCTGGGAGAGTTCTCACCGATTGATATTACATGGGGCCAGGAGGTCTCTGGTGGCCCAGTGTCCTAAACTTGGCTCTCCCACCTCAGAGGCTCAGGCCTGACACCTGGCCAGAGTACCAAGACCCTGTCAGCCACATGGCTCACTTTGTCAGCAGAGATGGCCTAGAAGTAATGACACCCCAGGAGCTGTTAGCACAGCCAGTTCCTGATCTTGGACCCAGGAGCCAACATGAAAGAGCTTCCAATGGCCAGAGCTGGAACAACCTGCTAGTGTTGGAGGGTCTCCTGTAGAGATGGGGGGTGGCTGTGGCTCACCTCAGGGACTAGGACACTGGCAGCAGAACTTCTGGGAAGTACCCATCACTCTCGTTTTTAGGTGAAGAAACTGAGGCCCAGGGCCACCCAACTTGAAGGTGGTGAAACCAGGACTCGAAACCAGACAGCCTGTCTCCGGAGCCCAGATACTCATGGCCCACCTGGGCTGCCGACGTACAAGAACAATTCTGATATACCCAAGACAGTAGCCTACAAGGTCCTCGTAGACTAGCTAGAATATAAATACAACTATCAACTTTTCTCAGTTTATAATGACTATTACCGGGAGAAAACAGAGCAGAAACTAAAACTGACAGGACCTAAAACTGCACATGATAAATTTCATTATAACTAAAATACAACTAAAGAATCTTATCTCCTTGACAAAATTTAGATTTTCAAAAATTGAACCTGAGAAAGCTGGACCTGAAAAGAATAAAATTATTATGGTGAGAACCAAAATTTGAAATGGTCCAAAAAAAAAAAAAAAAAACAACTGAATGCTAAATCAAGTATTTATTTATTGTACAATATATACAGAATAGAATTTCTCATACTATCAATAAAATGGAAATGAAAGCCAAACAATTTTTTTAGATGCCATCAGATAGCAAAAGATGATCAAGAAGCTAAATTTACTTAATGGATTTTGCTCCATAAAGTCATATTTTGACAAAAATTAATGGTTTTTTAATTCCAATCAAAATTATCTTATTTATAAACATGGAATCAAAATGTCCTTAGGGGGTCCAAATGGCAAGAACAAGCTCTCAGTCAGTCCCACTAGGCTGTCTTTATAAATGGTGCCCATCACTTGGGCAGCCATCCTCCTTCACAGTCAGGATTTACAGAATGATCAGGACACAAAGTCCTGTGCCTGTTGGTGGAGGAGGGCATGTCCCCCACGTTCCTCCAGCAACAATGTGCTGTTCCACCTTCCAGGGGAACCCCAGACGAGAATCGCTGCTGAACTGACATCCTTTTCTTGACGTAAGTACACAACATTCCCCATGAGGGCAGGAAGAAGACATTTGAGAAGCACTGCTTTAAATATTGAGACCTTCCCCTACCTCCTGGCATCTGTCTACCCTACCCTCCCTGCCCTGAGTATTTAAACACCCGTGCCCTGCTCACCAGCTATTGCTCTGGCCTACACAATCGCCATTGCTCATCTGGACCGCTGCTATAACCTCACCCGGCATCCTGTCTTCACTCTTGCCTCCTTACAATCATTCTTCCTTCTGCAGCTGGAGAGATCTCTCAAAAACATAAGTCAAATTATGTTCCTCTGCTTAAAGCCATTCAAATGGTTCCCTGTTGCACTTAGAGTAAAGCATAAAATCTTTATCCTGGTTTACAAAACCCTTTACATTCTAACCCTGACTACTTCACCAGATACATCTGTATCTCCCACCCGTCTCTCACCTCACCCTTCCCGCACCGCCTGCCTTTCTTTGGTTCTGGTTAATCCCCACATCGGATTCTTTGCATTGGCAGTTCCCTCTACCTAGAGCACTCTGTCCACTGAAAGATACTGGCTGGCTCCTTCTTGACTTTCAGGTCTCAGCTTAAATGTCACGTCCTCAGAGAGGCCTTTTCTGATCCCCATCCCCAACCCAAGAAACCAATCACTGCTGTTGCATCCTATTTTAATTATCTTTGTTCACGCCACATCTCCTATTTTGAGTTGTATGTTCATTTCTTGTCTGATCCTTGCATTATATGGTGAGGTTCCATAAGGGCCAGGGCTGATTTTATCTTGCTCACTAAATGTAAGCACCCAATATATATCTGTGGCCATGATAAATGGATAGATGGATGAATGAATGAGTAAATGAACAAATGAAGTACCTTAAGGCTGCTGAAATTTTAGGAGCCAGTGTGCTGGGAATACCAAAGAGAAATGAAGGTAAGGTGATCTTCCTTCTCTCAACTCAAATCCCTTGCCAAAATCCCCTGTTCCCTTAGGAAACCTGCCCTATCCTCCTCTGAGCTTCTATAGCAGTAATTTACATTTATGGCTAACCCTTCATTCTAGAATGAAAGCACCTCCATCACCATATTGCATTATCTTCCATATGATATTGCTCTGCCCCATGGCCCTGGATTAGATCTCCCCAACTAGAGTAAATTCCCTGCAGGTTTGGACTATATTTTTTGTGACCTTCAGATCCTAGTGGGCACCCAATAAATATTTCATAAACCAGAGAAGTTCAGGGTTGGAAGTGACCTTAGAGATCACCTTCTGGAAACTCCTGTATGGAGGTAAGAGAGCTGAGACCAAGAGACATGAAGTGACTTGCCCAAGGTTGTGTGGCCAGCCAGACACAGGGCAGCTCCTCAGACCTCGGTGTCCTGTTTCCTAGGCCAGTATCTTTTCCACTGTGTCAGTGGAGACCTTGTTAGGAATACAGATTCCTGGGTGCCACCTCAGATCTGGGACAGGGTCCCAGAATCAGGTGCCCAAAGTGACTGTGGCAGTTGTGGCTCCAGGCATCCAAAGATGGTGCTGTTTGTGTAACTTAATGTTAGGTGTAACTGTGTGAAATAGCCAACATTCAGGAGCTCTTGAGGTACAAAACAGCAATTTCATTTGGTTTGACTTAATAATATTCTCTAAAAAAAAGTGTTAATTGTGACCAAGAAAAAGACCCAGAAAAGAGATGATAGCTAGCTGAAAAAAATTTTTTTGGAAGTCTGCGAAGGAGGGTAATAAATAGACTCTGAAATGGAAATTTCAGGAAGACAGGGAGAGCTTCCTTTCCTGGACCAAAAGCTGCCTTGAGGTGCCAGGGAGGGTGTGGGTATCACTGGCCATAGCAAGTCCTTATCCCCGAAAAGGTCATAAACAGTAAGGGAAGTCTTCAAAGGTTGTGTTTATTGAGGGGCTTCTCTTGCCAAGGACCACTTTAGCCCTTTATGTAGACCACCTCGTCCTCACGACAGTCTCACTGGGTCAGTGCTGTCATCTTTCCCATTTTACAGATGAGGAAACCAGGACAGGGAGGGGGCAAGGAACTAGCCCAAGGTTGAGGATTAGGAAGTGACGGAGACCCTGCTCTCACCCACTGCACTATTTTGAAGATGGTCCAGGGAAGGTCAGATGACCATTCAGCACGGACTTTGAAAAACCACTTACAGCATGGAGTGGACAGTAGAATAAAAGACCTTTGAGGAAACTCCTGGGCCTGGAGTTTTAGGATTCCAGGATTCTGAGTGTGGTGTTCCAGCAGAGGAGGTCTCACCACAGTGTTTTTTTCCCCAAACACTCTCCTTCCAGCCCTCCTCCTCCTGCCTCCTGGCCGGGTACACACTGTTGCTGGGGGAGTGTACGGGGGTGGGTCCAGGACTTCGGGGTTATGCGCTCCTGTTTATTATACACCTGCTATGCCCCGTGCCCGCTACAGGAAATGCGGTGTTTTACAAACTCCTCTGAACACCGCCGAAGCCGGTATACCTCCTGTCCTGGCACCATTTTACAGACAAGGAGACTAAGTCGCAGGAGAGGGGCCTGGCCTTAGCTGGTCAGTGACAGAGCCAGGATGGGAACCCGGGTCTGTCTGATTCCAGAAACTTGTGCTCTTTTCACAAAACCACAGTACGCCCATGAAATGCGGCTGCAGGAAACAGCTGTTTCTTCCCTGTTTTCTCCGTGTTAACGTGGCCTGAGAGCTGAGTGGCGCTAAATGGGAGGGAAGGAGTCTTTAAATTCTGGGTCCTGACTGCAAATGGCACGTGCCTCCTGCAGCTTCAGGTCCCCACATCAGAGAAGCTGGCAACCCCGATATGCTTATCCCAGGTAGTGCCAGGTATATGCCCTATGGCACCCGAAGGCAGAAGGCAGGATAAGGAACGTGCCTTTTCCAACTCTAATTGATCAGCAAACTTGATCACAAGAGCCTGTCAAGACTGTCTGACAACAACAACAAATAAAAGGAAGTCGGGATGCTCAATAAGCATTTAAAATCTAGCCCTGGCCCAGCCCCTGCCAAACTGTTCTTCTCTCTCTTCAGGTGAGGTCAGGGGGAGCATGCGCCCAGCTGTCAGCTCCCCCGCTGCTGGGTGAGAAATGCTCTCCCCCCAGGGCTCAGCTCAGGAGGCCGCTACCTCCCCGGCATCCCAGCTCTGGTTTCTGCCATGCAGGGACAGACGCTGTTTCCTTTACTTGCTTTAGAATGATATCATTTACCTTGCGGGTTCCTGTGGCTGGTTTTTGTTTTATATGCTACAGGGGTTCTCAATTAGACTCTCTCCTCCACCATCTGCTGATGAGAGCTATGACGTCATGACAGCAGCGACACACAGGCTCCTTCCACTCTTTACTCAGAACCAATGAGAAGGGGTGCAGAGCCTGGCTCCAGACCAGAGTCGCTGCTTCCCCACTGCGTGCAGACCAGAGATGACAGAGCTGGTGAGGGTCTGAGTTTACTATCAGATGAGAGAAGACACCCCAGTTCTGAGGCCAATTCACCAACTCCAGCTCAAGAGCCCCTCTCCAGCTGAGCTCTTCCTGACAAACCCAGGATCACCCCATCCACCTTTCTGAATGTCTGTCTAGCAAGGGCCGGGGCTGAGGAATCTCAGCTTTGCCTGTGGACCTGAGGGCAGCAGCCTACATGGGGTTGACAGGCCCAACATTTGAGCTGTTTTTCCCAAACTATGTTTTTCAGAAGGTTCATTAACAGATGTTCAATTTAAGTGCCCCTTGATCAAATAAAATGAAACAATTCCGCCCCCAGGTGTTTACCCAAGAGAAATAAAAATTTATGTCCACAGGAGCCCTTGTACACAAATCTCCATAGCAGTTTTATTCTTAACCACCTAAAACTGGAAATAGCTCAAATGTCCGTCAGCTAGTGGGTGGATTAACAAACAATGATACATCCATACCATGGACCACTACTCGGCAATAAACAAACTGCCAGCGCACACAACATGACTGAACCTCAAAAAGCATTATGCTAAGGGGAGGAAACCAAAGACACAAAAGACTACTTACTGTAGATTCTATTCATATGAATTTCTAGAAAAGGCAAAACTATAGTTATAGAAAAACAGACCACTGGTTGCCAAGGGATGGGAGTTGGGGAAACAGATTGACTATAAAGGGTCATAAGAGACCTTCAGGGGTTGATGGAAATGTCCTATATCTTGATTGTACTGTTGGTTACTAAGTATATACAGTCGTCAAAACTCACTGAACTACACTCTTAAAATGAGTGAGTTTTATTGTAGGTAAACCATACTTCAAGAAGACTATTTTTTTCAATTAAACAGGTTGTTTGTAAACTTTTTTAAAAGTTTTTTTTTAAAGTCTTTTTTTTAAGACTTTTCAGAGCTTTTAGTGTGCTGATGTGCATTTTAAATCTTGAAGAAAGAGATGTAAATATCCAAGGTTTTTCAAATTCACTTGACAAAAGATTTAACCAAAAGTTTTACAGAACACCAGTTAAAATCTTGAGGACACAGGCAGAGAAAATTGCACTAGAGAACTACCGATCTGGATAAAGCACTGCCCTCTCTTCACTGTCATCTTTAAAAACTCAAACCCCCTTAAGAAAAGGAAGTACATTCAGCAGGCCATCTTTGTGGGAGTCCTGGTTGAGTAGGCGATTTCCTGCAGATTAGAGGGCCAGGTATTAGCATGAGCCCACTGGGTGAGGAAGAGGGTGCTGAGTGGCGAAGCAGGAGCCGGAAGCCTGACTGGGCTCCCTGTATGCTGTGGCCGTTCATCCATCCATCCGTCATTCATCCTGTGAGGCACTCCGCCGCGTGCCAGAGAAACAGTCATGTAAGGTGCCCGCCCTCCAGTAGCTCACAGCCTTGCCACTTCCGTTAAGAGCTGCCTGCCCCTGAGTCCCAGTGCCCGTGGGACCCTCTCCTCCACGATTTTCTTGTGTGGCTTCTAATTGCCTTTTCCTAGCGGGAGAGGAGGATGCACCTTCCTGCCTACCTTCCAAACAGAATGGTCACCAGTTCTAACCAGCAGGTCATCCCAAGCTCACAGATCACCAGAAGGAATTTAGCACTGGCCCCAGAAAGTTCTGGCAGATGGCAGTAAAGGGAGAGAGTCTTCCACCTCACTACATCTCAAGCCACATGCAAATTCTTCCTACCCCTCGATGAGTCTACCTGTTGCACTAAGTCAGGGAAAAGCAGACAAGAGAGAGCACCGTGGAGAGAGCTGCATAGGACGTGCCCACTCTGTTAAGTGGGTGAGCCCTGGTCCAGCAAGCTCTTCTCTCGCCGCCTCTTTCCCTTCTGCCTTTCTCAGGTCTCCCCAACATGGCCACCCAGCTCCTGTTCAGAAATAGCCATCTCCAGGGAAGCAGAGTACAGAACCAAGATTGGGACCCTAGTCTGCTCTTTCTAGAAACAGCTCCTAATTGCTGCACTACACTGTTAAGTTCCCTCCCCACCCTCACCTAGGAAAGAAGGCAGACGCAGGAGTGTAACAGCCTCTCCTCACCTCTTTCTGTATTCTCTGCACCTGGCTTGTCATCCAGCCACAAAAAATCCCTAAGCCTCCAAGGTTTAAGAGACAGAAGTGCCTGGGAGATGGAACCAGAATTGCTAACACACGACTGCCCTGATCTGCAGCTCCTCTGATTGCTCAAGGTGTAAAGAGTGCGCCCAGAGCCCCAGGAATACACTCTGGAAGGGAAAAGAATCTTGGAAACACACTGTGTTGAAGGGAATTTGTTAGATGTTTTGACTGCCCATCACTTTCTACACTGGGTTCTTGGAGAGAGCGCGTCACCTCCTCTACAGGAGCCCAAACAGTCATGCACACTCCACCAAGCTCCAGGCTACAGGATCCTGCATAGGTGACCCCGGCTCCACCATGAGATGCACCCATACCAGACCTCACCCAGGAGCTGGGACCACGAGGACTCCAGGATGGCACTGGGACATCCAGTTTCCAGCAGCAGGGTAAACCCCGTGGCCTCCTGTGTCCAGCACAGATGGCTCTGTCCTCACCAGTCTGGCCAAGACTCTGGAAACAACAGGCCTCCAAGTTTTCCTGGAGTCACTGGTTTTCCAAGGCTGATTCTGGAGTCTTCCTACAGTTCCTCCCTTAATATGCTTTGAGTAACTTCCATTGCTACTACATGATTGATACACTGTGTGTGCGCAACACCCATTGCCTCTAAACTAGCAGTTGTCAGACTTTTTGTTCTCAAGATCCCTTCACACTTAAAAAATTAAGGACCAAGATGGCGGAAGAGTAAGACGCGGAGATCACCTTCCTTCCCACAGATACAGTAGAAATACATCAACACGTGGAACTGCTCCTACAGAACACCCACTGAACGCTGGCAGAAAACGTCAGACCTCCCAAAAGGCAAGAAAATCCCCACGTACTTGGGTAGGGCAAAAGAAAAAAGAAATAACAGAGACAAAAGAATAGGGACAGGACCTGCACCAGTAGAAGGGAGCTGTGAAGGAGGAAAGCTTTCCACACACTAGGAAGCCCCTTCGTGGGCAGAGACTGTGGGTGGCAGAGGGGGGAAGCTTCGGAGCCACGGAGGAGAGTGCAGCCACAGGGGTGCGGAGGGCAAAGTGGAGAGATTCCCGCACGGAGGAGCGGCGCCGAGCAGCACTCACCAGCCTGAGAGGCTTGTCTGCTCAGCTGCCGGGGCGGGCGGGGGCTGGGAGCTGAGGCTCGGGCTTCGGTGCTACCTGGGAGGGAGTCCGGGAAAAGGTCTGCAGCTGCCGAAGAGGCAAGAGACTTTTTCTTCCCTCTTTGTTTCGCGGTGCACAAGGAGAGGGGATTCAGAGCGCCGCCTAAACGAACTCCAGAGACGGGCGCGAGCCACGGTGATCAGCGCGGACCCCAGAGAGGGGCAGGAGACGCTAAGGCTGCTGCTGCCACCAAGAAGCCTGTGTGCGAGCACAGGTCACTCTCCACACCGCCCCTCCCGGGAGCCGGTGCAGCCCGCCACTGCCAGGCTCCCGTGATCCAGGGACAACTTCCCCGGGAGACCGCACGGCGCGCCTCAGGCTGCTGCAACGTCACCCGGCCTCTGCCGCCGCAGGCTCACCCCGCCTCCTCCGTACCCCTCCCTCCCCCTGGCCTGAGTGAGCCAGAGCCCCCGAAGCAGCTGCTCCTTTAAACCCGTCCTGTCTGGGCGGGGAACAGACGCCCTCAGGCGACCTACATGCAGAGGCGGGTACAAATCCAAAGCTGAACCCCGGGAGCTGTACGAACAAAGAAGAGAAAGGGAAATCTCTCCCAGCAGCCTCAGAAGCAGCGGATTAAAGCTCCACAAACAACTTGATGTGCCTGCATCTGTTGAATACCTGAATAGACAACGAATCATCCCAAATTCAAGAGGCGGACTTTGGGAGCAGGATATATTAATTTTTCCCCTTTTCCTTTTTTTGTGAGTGTATATGTGTATGCTTCTGGGTGAGATTTTGTCTGTATAGCTTTGCTTTCACCATTAGTCCTAGGGTTAGGTCCGTCCGTGTTTTTTTTTTTACTTAAAAAATTTTTTTCCTAATAAATGTTTTAATAATTTTTCCTTATTTTCTATTTTTAGAAATTAAAAAAAAATTTTTAATAAGTTTTATCATATTTTTTATTTTAAAAAATTAAAATTTTTTTTCTTAATAAATTTTTTCTTAATTTTTTTTTATTTTTCACTATAAAAAATTAATAAATCTATTTTTAAAAATTAAAAAAATTTTTTTTTCAGAATACATTTATTCTTAATAATTTTTTTCTTATTTTTTATTATAATAGCTTTATTTTATTTTATTTTATCCTCTTTCTTTCTTTCTTTCTTTCTATTTTTTTCTCCCTTTTATTCTGAGCCGTGTGGATGAAAGGCTCTTGGTGCTCCAGCCAGGCATCAGGGCTGTGCCTCTGAGGTGGGAGAGCCAACTTCAGGACACTGGTCCACAAGAGACCTCCCAGCTCCACGTAATACCAAATGGCGAAAATCTCTCAGAGATCTCCATCTCAACATGAAGACCCAGCATCACTCAACGACCAGCAAGCTACAGTGCTGGACACCCTATGCCAAACAACTAGCAAGACAGGAACACAGCCCCATCCATTAGCAGAGAGGCTGCCTAAAATCATAACAAGGCCACAGACACCCCAAAACACACCACCAGACGTGGACGTGCCCACCAGAAAGACAAGATCCAAACTCATCCACCAGAACTCAGGCACTAGTCCCCTCCACCAGGAAGCCTACACAACCCACTGAACCAACCTTAGCCACTGGGGACAGATACCAAAAACAACAGGAACTACAAACCTGCAGCCTGTGAAAAGGAGACCCCAAACACAGTAAGATAAGCAAAATGAGAAGACAAAAAAACACACAGCAGGTGAAGGAGCAGGGTCAAAACACACCAGACCTAACAAATGAAGAGGAAATAGGCAGTCTACCTGAAAAAGAATTCAGAATAATGATAGTAAAGATGATCCAAAATCTTGGAAATAGAATAGACAAAATGCAAGAAACATTTAACAAGGACGTAGAAGAACTAAAGAGGAACCAAGCAACGATGAAAAACACAATAAATGAAATTAAAAATACTCTAGATGGGATCAATAGCAGAATAACTGAGGCAGAAGCACGGATAAGTGACCTGGAAGATAAAATAGTGGAAATAACTACTGCAGAGCAGGATAAAGAAAAAAGAATGAAAAGAACTGAGGACAGTCTCAGAGACCTCTGGGACAACATTAAACGCACCAACATTCGAATTATAGGGGACCCAGAAGAAGAAGAGAAAAAGAAAGGGACTGAGAAAATATTTGAAGAGATTATAGTTGAAAACTTCCCTAATATGGGAAAGGAAATAGTTAATCAAGTCCTGGAAGCACAGAGAGTCCCATACAGGATAAATCCAAGGAGAAACATGCCAAGACACATATTAATCAAACTGTCAAAAATTAAATATAAAGAAAACATATTAAAAGCAGCAAGGGAACAACAACAAATAACACACAAGGGAATCCCCATAAGGTTAACAGCTGATCTTTCAGCAGAAACTCTGCAAGCCAGAAGGGAGTGGCAGGATATACTTAAAGTCATGAAGGAGAAAAACCTACAACCAACGTTACTCTACCCAGCAAGGATCTCATTCAGATTTGATGGAGAAATTAAAACCTTTACAGACAAGCAAAAGCTGAGAGAGTTCAGCACCACCAAACCAGCTTTACAACAAATGCTAAAGGAACTTCTCTACGCAAGAAACACAAGAGAAGGAAAACACCTACAATAACAAACCCAAAACATTTAAGAAAATGGGAATAGGAACATACATATCAATAATTACCTTAAATGTAAATGGATTAAATGCTCCCACCAAAAGACACAGACTGGCTGAATGGATACAAAAGCAAGACCCATATATATGCTGTCTACAAGAGACCCACTTCAGACCTAGAGACACATACAGACTGAAAGTGAGGGGATGGAAAAAGATATTCCATGCAAATGGAAATCAAAAGAAAGCTGGAGTAGCAATTCTCATATCAGACAAAATAGACTTTAAAATAAAGACTATTACAAGAGACAAAGAAGGACACTATATAATGATCAAGGGATCGATTCAAGAGGAAGGTATAACAATTGTAAATATTTATGCACCCAACATAGGAGCACCACAATACATGAGGCAAATACTAACAGCCATAAAAGGGGAAATAGACAGTAACACAATCATAGTAGGGGACTTTAACACCCCACTTTCACCAATGGACAGATCATCCAAAATGAAAATAGATAAGGAAACACAAGCTTTAAATGATACATTAAACAAGATGGACTTAATTGATATTTATAGGACATTCCACCCAAAAACAACAGAATACACATTTTTCTCAAGTGCTCGTGGAACATTCTCCAGGATAGATCATATCTTGGGTCACAAACCAAGCCTTGGTAAATTTAAGAAAATTGAAATCGTATCAAGTATCTTTTCTGACCACAACGCTATGAGACTAGATATCAATTACAGGAAAATATCTGTAAAAAATACAAACACATGGAGGCTACAAAATACACTACTTAATAACGAAGTGATCACTGAAGAAATCAAAGGGGAAATCAAAAAATACCTAGAAACAAATGACAATGGAGACACGACAATCCAAAACCTATGGGATGCAGCAAAAGCAGTGCTAAGAGGGAAGTTTAGAGCAATACAAGCCTACATCAAGAAACAGGAAACATCTCGAATAAACAACCTAACCTTGCACCCAAAGCAATTAGAGAAAGAAGAGCAAAAAAACCCCAAAGCTAGCAGAAAGAAAGAAATCATAAAGATCAGATCAGAAATAAATGAAAAAGAAATGAAGGAAACAATAGCAAAAATCAATGAATCTAAAAGCTGGTTTTTCGAGAAGATAAACAAAATTGATAAACCATTAGCCAGACTCATCAAGAGAAAAAGGGAGAAGACTCAAATCAATAGAATTAGAAATGAAAAAGGAGAAGTAACCACTGACACTGCAGAAATACAAACGATCATGAGAGATTACTACAAGCAACTCTATGCCAATAAAATGGACAACCTGGCAGAAATGGACAGATTCTTAGAAATGCACAACCTGCCGAGACTGAACCTGGAAGAAATAGAAAATATGAACAGACCAATCACAAGCACTGAAATTGAAACTGTGATTAAAAATCTTCCAAAAAACAAAAGCCCAGGACCAGATGGCTTCACAGGCGAATTCTATCAAACATTTAGAGAAGAGCTAACACCTATTCTTCTCAAACTCTTCCAAAATATTGCAGAGGGAGGAACACTCCCCAACTCATTCTATGAGGCCACCATCACCCTGATACCAAAACCAGACAAAGATGTCACAAAGAAAGAAAACTACAGGCCAATATCACTGATGAACATAGATGCAAAAATCCTCAACAAAATACTGGCAAACAGAATCCAACAGCACATTAAAAGGATTATACACCATGATCAAGTGGGGTTTATTCCAGGAATGCAAGGATTCTTCAATATACGCAAATCAATCAACGTGATACATCATATTAACAAATTGAAGGAGAAAAACCATATGATCATCTCAATAGATGCAGAGAAAGCTTTCGACAAAATTCAACACCCATTTATGATAAAAGCCCTGCAGAAAGTAGGCACAGAGGGAACTTTCCTCAACATAATAAAGGCCATATATGACAAACCCACAGCCAACATTGTCCTCAATGGTGAAAAACTGAAACCATTTCCACTAAGATCAGGAACAAGACAAGGTTGCCCACTCTCACCACTATTATTCAACATAGTTTTGGAAGTGTTAGCCACAGCAATCAGAGAAGACAAAGAAATAAAAGGAATCCAAATCGGAAAAGAAGAAGTAAAGCTGTCACTGTTTGCAGATGACATGATACTATACATAGAGAATCCTAAAACTGCCACCAGAAAACTCCTAGAGCTAATCAATGAATTTGGTAAAGTAGCAGGATACAAAATTAAAGCACAGAAATCTCTTGCATTCCTATATACTAATGATGAAAAATCTGAAAGTGAAATTAAGAAAACACTCCCGTTTATCATTGCAACAAAAAGAATAAAATATCTAGGAATAAACCTACCTAAGGAGACAAAAGACCTGTATGCAGAAAATTATAGGACACTGATGAAAGAAATTAAAAATGATACAAATAGATGGAGAGATATACCATGTTCCTGGATTGGAAGAATCAACATTGTGAAAATGACTCTACTACCCAAAGCAATCTACAGATTCAATGCAATCCCTATCAAACTACCACTGGCATTTTTCACAGAACTAGAACAAAAAATTTCACAATTTGTATGGAGACACAAAAGACCCCGAATAGCCAAAGCAATCTTGAGAATGAAAAATGGAGCTGGAGGAATCAGGCTCCCTGACTTCAGACTATATTACAAAGCTACAGTAATCAAGACAGTTTGGTACTGGCACAAAAACAGAAATATAGATCAATGGAACAGGATAGAAAGCCAAGAGATAAACGCACGCACATATGGTCACCTTATCTTTGATAAAGGAGGCAAGCATATACAGTGGAGAAAAGACAGCCTCTTCAATAAGTGGTGCTGGGAAAATTGGACAGGTACATGTAAAAGTATGAAATTAGAACACTCCCTGACACCATACACAAAAATAAACTCAAAATGGATTAAAGACCTAAGTGTAAAGCCAGACACTATCAAACTCTTAGAGGAAAACATAGGCAGAACACTCTATGACATAAATCACAGCAAGATCCTTTTTGACCCAGCTCCTAGAGAAATGGAAATAAAAACACAAATAAACAAATGGGACCTAATGAAACCTAAAAGCTTTTGCACAGCAAAGGAAACAATAAACAAGACCAAAAGACAACCCTCAGAATGGGAGAAAATATTTGCAAATGAAGCAACTGACAAAGGATTAATCTCCAAGATTTACAAGCAGCTCATGCAGCTCAATAACAAAAAAACAAACAACCCAATCCAAAAATGGGCAGAAGACCTAAATAGACATTTCTCCAAAGAAGATATACAGATGGCCAACAGACACATGAAAGAATGCTCAACATCATTAATCATTAGAGAAATGCAAATCAAAACTACAATGAGGTATCACCTCACACCAGTCAGAATGGCCATCATCAAAAAATCTACAAACAATAAATGCTGGAGAGGGTGTGGAGAAAAGGGAACCCTCTTGCACTGTGGTGGGAATGTAAATTGATACAGCCACTATGGAGAACAGTATGGAGGTTCCTTAAAAAACTACAAATAGAACTACCATACGACCCAGCAATCCCACTACTGGGCATATACCCTGAGAAAACCATAATTCAAAAAGAGTCATGTACCAAAATGTTCATTGCAGCTCTATTTACAATAGCCAGGACATGGAAGCAACCTAAGTGTCCATCATCAGATGAATGGATAAAGAGGATGTGGCACATATATACAATGGAATATTACTCAACCATAAAAAGGAACGAAACTGAGTTATGTGTAGTGAGGTGGATGGACCTAGAGTCTGTCATACAGAGTGAAGTAAGTCAGAAAGAGAAAAACAAATACAGTATGCTAACACATATATATGGAATCTAAGGAAAAAAAAAAAAAAGGTCATGAAGAACGTAGTGGCAAGATGGGAATAAAGACACAGACCTACTAAAGAATGGACTTGAGGATATGGGGAGGGGGAGGGGTGCGATGTGACAGGGTAAGGGAGTGTCATGGACATATATACACTACCAAATGTAAAATAGATAGCTAGTGGGAAGCAGCCGCATAGCACAGGGAGATCAGCTCGGTGCTTTGTGACCGCCTGGGGGGGTGGGATGGGGAGGGTGGGAGGGAGGGAGATGCAGGAGGGAGGAGATATGGGAACGTGTGTATATGTGTAGCTGATTCACTTTATTATAAAGCAGAAACTAACACACCATTGTGAAGCAATTATACTTCAATAAAGATGTTTAAAAAAAAAAAAAACTTAAGGACCCTCAAGAGCTTTTGTTTATGCTGGTTACATCTACTGATATTTACTGTATTAGAAATTAAAAGTGAGACATTTTAAAAAATATATTAATTTATTTAAAAATAATAATGAAGTCATTACACCTTAACATAAATTCATAACATGTTAATATAAATTAGGTGTTTTATAAAAACTAACTATATTTTTCAGAAAAAATTAGTGAAATGAGTGGCATTGTTTCATGTGTTTGCAGGTCTCGTTAATGGCCGGCTGCATAGAAGACAGCTGAAATCATCTATCTGCTTCCCCCTTCAATCTGTATTTTTTTAAAAATAAATTTATTTATTCATTTATTTATTTTTGGCTATGTTGGGTCTTCATTGCTGCGCGTGGGCTTTTCTCTAGTTGCAGCGAGCCAGGGCTACTCTTTGTTGCAGTGTGCAGGCTTCTCACTGCAGTGGCTTCTCTTGTTGCGGAGCACAGGCTCCAGATGTGCAGGCTTCAGTAGTTGTGGCACGTGGGCTCAGTAGTTGTGGCTTGCGGGCTCTAGAGCGCAGGCTCAGTAGTTGTGGCGCACGGGCTTAGTTCCTCCGCGGCATGTGGGATCTTCCCAGACCAGGGCTCGAACCTGTGTCTCCTGCACTGGCAGGCGGATTCTTAACCACTGCGCCACCAGGGAAGTTCCAAATCTGTTTTGATATCGCATGTCATGTAGACTTCGGATAACTCCATTGTCCATTCATGACAGAGATTTGAAAAGGCAAATGCCTCAGTGTTATTATAAAAACAGATGTGAGCTCACATACCCCCTAAAAGGGGCTCAGAAACCCGTGGGAGTTACCAGAGCACACTTTGAGAATCACTAGTCTAAGCCTTTCAGATTTTCTTATGGGATTGATTGGTTGGCTAAGGATCCGCACCTGACCTTGTGAGGGAAATGACCATGGCCCTCTGGCATTGGTGAGAAGAATGGGAGAGGCAGCAGCAAACCAGCTGGACTGAAAGCAGGGCAATTGCTACCACCTCCCCAGCAAGAACACACATTCCATGAGGGCAGGTGTGGGCTCTGCTTTGTTCACTGCTCTGTCCCCAGATGGAAGAACCCCCAGTAGGCACCCAATAAATACGCGCTGAATGAATGAATAAAAAAAATGCATGTGTGTATATATTTCAAGGAACCTATTAAAAAAATTTTTTAAGGAAGAAAGAAAACAGAAAAGCCTCGATGCTTTAGGTGATAAACCTCATCCCCTAGGAACACTCAGCTTTCCAGAATAACAACTAGACAGGGAGCACCTTGATGGCCGATTCTGTGACTCATCTGTGTTTCCCTAGCGCCTCACAGGAGCCCACCACCTCAGAGGCGTTCAGGGTAGTTGCATAAATGACCACACAGTGGAGAGGGAACATTCGGGTATGCCAGGTGTCTGCTGTGCATATCCTGTCGTCGTAACACTTTTCACGGTCATCTCCTGGAGGCGGATTCCTCAAAACCATAGCATCTGTGAGGAGGCCAAGGAATTATCTAGTCCAGTCATTTTCAGTTTCTTTTTTCATGACAGAATCGTTATTTCAAATGGCATTTTCCACCGTGCACCACAGGAGAAGTGGGGTTGCTTCAGACAAGGCAGAGCTCCGTGGAATCAACCTCTTCATCTGCCCCTTTGCCGCCCCCCTCCATCCCACCACCACGCAGCCCCCATCCCAGGAGCAGTCATCGGCTACTGCCCAGCCTGGACGCGCCCAGGAGAGTTAAGAATCTTGGCAGCTCCGAGCCCCTGCTTCCAGATGGGATAAAGCTGTACCTCATTCCCGTCCCTGGGCTCTGTGAGCCACACCCCTGTGTCCTATTTTGCTGCTTCAGCCAGTTTGAGGAAGGTTTTTGTCACTTGCAGCCAAAGCAGCCTTAATAAAGTTAGCCGATCTGTGTGGATACTCTCACATTCGGCCCCATGAGCCCTGCTGGGAGCCCGTGGGCCTAGGATGGAGAAGCAGCAGGAATAAAAACTCACGACCGTGTAGCTGACCAGCACGTTCCCAGCCTGTAGGGCAGGGGTCCTTTGCCCTAGATGAAATCAAAGTTAACCCCCTTAGCTCTCTTCCAGCAAAAAAAAAAAAAAAAAAAAAAAAGAGGTGGAGGGAAAAAAAAAGAACTCTTTCATTCTGGGCAAGATCTAAATGCAATTATAACTTAGTAGATCCATGAGGAAATTGACAAGAGCCAATCCTTTGCACAAGGCATGCTCTGATTTCATGCCAACAAATTATTTTTTAAAGGGCATTAATATCACAAGCTGATGACTTTTAGCCCTGAGCAAATGATGCATTTTAATGTTTCTTTACACATAGCTCTCAGCCCAAGTGAAGCTGTCTTGGCAAAGCATTAGCAAACATTTACATTTCAAAACTCAACAGAAGTGTTGCTGTTAGGTTTTTCTTTCTTTTTCTTCTCATATATGCTTGCACAGATAACTCATATTTCACATGGTAAGTGGTGTATAGCCTTCCGTTTCTAACCCCTGGCATACCTTTAGAAGATAGTGGCTCCTGGTTTTCAGGCCTACAATTTAAAGATTGATTTTTTTGAAAGGGAGAAGGAAACACAGTGGCATCATCAAACACTATTACCTTTGTTGCAGGCAGGCTCCTTTTGAAATGGCAGTGTATTTTCAGATTCCTTTATTCCTCAGCACAGGTGAAGGCACCAGACATTTGGTGCTTTCTCCTGTCTGAGGGTCACAGCAGGATCCTCAAAGAGCAAACAAAGTCCAGCGGTTAGTGTTTATCTTTCCAGATGGAGCCAAAGCAAAAAGGACAGTGAACCCAGGGGTGGGTGAGAATTAGAATCAATGAGGGGCAGAGGCTCATTTTCCTTTTTAGTAGACGCAACTTGGTTAAGAGTCACAAAATTAGAAGTCTTGAGTGTGCAGTCAGTATCTGATGCATTTTAAGTCATCTTACGGTACAGTCTATGCTCTAGACCAAAGTGCCCCCTACTATAAGAGTTTGAGCACGCAAACTCTTCAGGCAGAGAGGTATGGGTTCAAATTCCAGCTCAGCCACTCCCTGGCAGTGAAACCTTATACAAGTGACTCAACCTCTAGAAGCTTCAGCTTCTCCATCTGTAAAATGGGAGTAACAAGGCTGCCCACCTCATTGAGTTACTGTGTTAAAAGCGAATGTGATGATTCACGTGACAAGGTCCACAGAGGCCTTTCTCACTGTACATACACATCGTTCCTTCCCAAAAGAACCTTCCTGCCCACGCTACTCCACCACCTCCATTTCTTACGTTTACTCTCCTCCCAAGGCTGGCGGTGCACCCTCATCTCAAACCTTACAACCTCCTTCAATAACCTTGCAAGCTAATCGTTCAGAGAAACAAGATAATTAAAACAACCAGTGTGCTAAAACGGGATTTCAGGGATGGTTGTACAACAGTCTACAGTTACTAAAACTCGCTGAATTATACATGCACAGTGAGTGAGTTTTATGGTAGTGAATTAGACGTCAATAAAAATAAACAACCAGGCCAGGAAAGTTCGCAAGGTTCCAAAAGGTTAGCTGACAAAGATTAACAAATGGTTTGAAATCCCCCACATGTCTGAGAGTTATGATCGGACCCAGACATTCTCAACTCCTCATGTCCTTTAAATAAAGGGGGCCACCTGACCTGCACACTTCTCTCCCTTCACCCCTCGGCTTTGTGCCTAATGTTGGGACAGCTGACGGTGAGTCTTTGAGGCAGGAGCCCCACCTCCTCCCCCACCCCCCAGAGGAAATGTGCTACCCTGCTCTCTGCCCACCTTTCCTTCCCCAGGTGACACGGATTGGAAGGAACTCAATGAATATGAATGGCACTGGGGAGACGCTTACCAGGAAACCCAGACCCAGGAGCGATCTTGTTACTGAGCTGGGGGAAGGCTGACAGAAAACACAATCCATTCTACCTAACGTTCACTCGCCCTGACAACTCATCTCTCCTACACACTCATTCCCCCAAATATTTACCTATCTCGCTTCCTCTCTGGGTACACAATGGGCCCTAACCAGCTTTAACGCAGATGACATTCTCCTGAAAAACGTCTTTTGTGGTGATGTGTGCACTCTGTTATTTTGGGAGCGGCAGACATCTGGACAGGCTACAGGATGGCTATTTAGAGTCCCCAGGGCATCCTTCAGGTGCAGAATGCTCTGCTCCCTCTTCAGTCTCCATCTCTGTCCCACTGAGGTGGGCACGATGCAGCCCGCACCGAGGTGACCATAAAAGGAGGGAGAGGACGGCCCCCCCAGGTGCCTGCAGAGGACCAGTTTTTTCACCCCTTCAGAAGCTACCAGTGGCTGTCCTTTCTCCTCTGGAGCCGCTACCCCAGTCTCTGTTCCCTGCACGAAATTGCACCTTGGACTCCACTTCCCACTTCCCAGGGCTTTGCTCCTTGCTCACATCCTACCAAGTGTTCTCAGGATAAACAAAGTACAATTTCTGACTGTGGTTTTCCCAACAAATTTAACATAAGGCAAAGGAAAAACACAAGGAGTATCCCCATAACAACCCAGGAGGGACTTCCCTGGTAGCGCAGTGGTTAAGAATCCACCTGCCAATGAAGGGGACACGGGTTCGATCCCTGGTCTGGGAAGATCTCACACGCCATGGAGCAACTAAGCCTGTGTGCCACAACTACTGAGCCTGCGCTCTAGAACCCATGCACCACAACTACTGAAGCCCACGCTCCTAGAGCCCGTGCTCCACAACAAGAGAAGCCACCGCAATGAGAAGCCCGCGCACCGCAAGGAAGAGTAGCCCCGACTCACCGCAACTAGAGGAATCCCGTGCACAGCAACAAAAATTCAATAAATAAATTAATTAATTAATTAATAACAAAAAACAGGGCTTCCCTGGTGGTGCAGTGGTTGAGAATATGCCTGCCAATGCAGGGGACACGGGTTCAAGCCCTGGTCTGGGAAGATCCCACATGCCGTGGAGCAGCTGGGCCCGTGAGCCACAACTACTGAGCCTGCGCGTCTGGAGCCTGTGCTCTGCAACAAGAGAGGCCACGACAGTGAGAGGCCCGCGCACTGCGATGAAGAGTGGCCCCTGCTTGCCACAACTGGAGAAAGCCCTCGCACAGAAATGAAGACCCAACACAGCCATAAATAAATAAATAAATAAAATTTAAAATGGTCCACATCAAAAAAATCTTTAAAAAAAAACAAAAACAAAAACAAAAAACAACCCAGGAAAGGAGCTGAGATGGACAGATTGGAATCACCCTTGCTGCGGTAGGGCCAGCTTTGGGCCAGCACCACCGATGTGGATGGTCAAGATAGTTAAGTGCTCAGAGAGTCACTCAGGGCCCAGCCTCCCACGGGGACCTTGATTTTATCTCTTACCCACATACGTTAAGGAACGAAGGCCAGCAGACTTCTACAGAATGGAGAGCAACAGAGAACCCACCAAGGACAGGGCAGCAGACACACAAGATGAGCCCGGGCAGCCCACGGATGTGTCCTCCCTGCTGACTGGATAGGTTTTGGTGGGGTCTGGTTTAAGGGTGCCCTAACACGCCCATATCCAGATAATCTCTCATCCCATTTTCTTTTTAGGGTTTTTCTGCCTGAACAGAACAATCCTGTGCCTCAGTTTTCTGAAGCCACTCTGCAAATCTCAGGGCCCAGAAAGAACTTCTGGCTTCCTCCTTTCAGGCCTCAGGTGTTCTCACACCCTGCTCTTTTGAAGCACATGCAGGTCCAGTGCTTTTAGCATCTTCCTGAGCTAGAATTCACCACCACGCAAGAGGATCCCTCATCCATCAGAAGCTGTTTTGTTGGGCGTCCAAAATGAATCAGATGCAGATGCAAAGCTTAGCTTCCTTACCCCTCATCAAATGCTTACACATTAGATTATTCTGCCCCAGAAGGGCCAGTCTGAGAAGAGAAAGGACCTTGCTAACGCTGCCCATCGAAAGGACCCCAGGAAGGTTTCCCTAGTTTCCTCTGTCTAAAGTTTCCTTCCCTGGGGGACTCCCCTATCAATCTACACCCACCTGCTTAGACCTCTGTCTGGCAGCCCTCTCCTCTCTCCAGCCAGGCCTCTCCTCTCAATAAAACCCCTCGCTCAGCCTCCTGATCATCAGCTCATGATGAGATGTAGCCCCTAATGAGCCCCTCTGACCAGGTCTGTCCTGCCTTTACCGACACCCCAGCCCCATTCCCTGCACCACCACAACCCAGAACCCTCTGAACAGGGGGCGTGGCAGCCCTCACTGGAATCCCAGGGGCCAGCCATACGCCCCCTGCTTTCTCCTTACTGGTGAAAATCCCCACCTGGATCCGGGCATTTAGCTCCCACCCTGGTTTGTGAAGGCGCCAATCACTCTGTTCAACAAGTGCCCCTCCCACAGATCTCACTAGCCAATCCAGCTGCACAGCTCCACAACTGCCCAGTGGCATCACTGCACACGCCCCAGGGCCGGAAAACACCACTGATCCCGCCCAACTCAGCCCTCCCACGGCCCTTCTTCTCAATAGATCTCACCCCCACCCATCCAGGGTTCAGACCCAGACCCGAGTGTCATCCTCGACTCCCCACCCTCGCTCACCCACCATGGTGACTCCACCAGTGAGTCCTCCTGGTCCTGACTCCAAAAGACGTCCCGAGTCCACATGCCCTTTCTTCCCCACCCTAGTGTCTCTGAAATCGGCAACAGCCACTCTGATGTGTCCACGCTCTGCTCCAGCGTCTGTTCCTGCAGAGCAGCCGGATGTGGAACAGGGCACAAATGCCTGCTTCACATACGTTACTCTCCATCTTCCTTTGCTTCTTAAGGAAAAATTGAAACATTCCCAGGGCGCCTCACTGTGGTTCTGATAGCGATCAGAAACCTACGCCACCCAGCAGCGTTTGCCCACCTCTCCAAACAGAGTAAAAACTAGGGGCATCACCTCCGCTGTCCAGTCACAGTGTTCTACCTGGGGCTTAAGCTTTACCTTCCAACATCATCCCTTTTTCTAAGTTCACACTATTTTCTAATTGTGTCCCTATTCGCTACCCAGCAGAAAACGCATTAAGGCACGCGGAAGTAATGGAAACTCTTTGGTGCCCCCCTGTGGTCACAGATAGTTAGCCGGCTGAGATGTGCCCAGAAGAACGCTGGCTTTGCTGCTGCTTTCGAAGGTAGAGAAGGCTGCTGTGGGGACTCTGCAAAGGAGAGCCTGAGGCTGGAGAGGGAAGTATTTCCAGGCGCCAATCCTAGATGTACATCTACCATCCACAGGGGGAGGAATCCAGATCAAAATGCTTTCCAGCCAACTTCTCTGAGTCTCCGATTCCTGTTTGCTAATAGAGGTGTAATAATCCCTGCCCAACCATCCTAGTAAGTGTGCAGTGAAGCTACCACGAGATCAATCACCTGCACTTTTTTGGGGTATGTGTGTATATATGTATGTGTGTATAAATATGTCTATATATTCCAGTACTCAATCTTGATACATTCTAAAATGCTTCTCCTGCCCCAGCACACTTGCCTATTCATATGAGCTCTCTGTAATCACCAAATGAGTCAGGCAGGATGGAGTGGAGGATGTATTTGAAATAACGTGTGTCTGACAAAGAGGTGCCCATATGCCACTCATCGTCATACAAAGAAGTCCTGGAGAAAATGTCAGTAACAAGGCATTGCAAGTGGTGAAGCAGAAAGGTGGGCGTGTGTTGTTGTTGTTCTGGGGAAATTCAAGGGCAGATGCTGGGTTCTGACATTTGCAAAGGAACAGGAGCCCAGGTGGAAAGCCAAATATCTCTGATTAAGAGAAGTAACCCTAATCTCCTGTGTTTCTAGCCCGTTTAGAGTTCCCACCTTCAAAATATTCATCTTTGCACCCCTGGATCCTATTAAAGTGTTTGACACCAAACAGGTACTTAAGAAGGAGGTAGTGCATGAATGAGTGAGTGAAGGAAGGAAGGAATAAATGAATTTGATTTTGAGGAAATGTGTGCAACATCTACAAGCCTCTAGCTCTGAAGCTCCTTACTTTCTAGTCCTACCCGAGCCCCTGAAGACCCTGTTCTTGTCCCCTGTAAGCCTGAGCTTTTTCATCTCTCTTATTTTGAGTAAAGTGGGAAGAGGGCATGGCTCATTTTGTCAGGATTGCCTGAAGTCTTTAAATCCCTCTCTCTGCACAGCTAATTTGGCACTGTCTTCCCATCACATTGTCTTAGTCTGAGTAAAGAAAATCTGCCCAATTAGAACAGTAAAAATGGATAACTTTTTTCCTCCAACCCAATAGTTCTTAACTCTGGCTGAACATTAGAATAAGCTGAGAAGCTGGTGTACACACACACACACACACACACACACACACACACCAATCCCTGGGCCCCTTCCTAGACCAATTATATTGAAATCTCTAGGGGTCAGAGCCTGGGCATCAGTATTTTTCCAAAGCTCCCCACTTGCATCCAGGGTTAAGAATCACTGCAATGAATGAGCCAGCCCTTGCCCAGAGAGCACAGACTCACCAATGCAGGATGCAACGGCAGGCTTTAATGTTGCCTTCCTAGCACCCTGAGACCCAGGCCAGGAAGAAGGGGAGGATCCCGAGCCTAGGGCTGGTAAAGAGGTCCAGTTCTCACCCCTCCCTGGGCACCAATCTTGTTGATGGCCAACAGGGGGATGGGACCCCAAGGGACTAGATCTGCCTTGTCCAGCTTAGAAATTTAGGAGTAGGTTCCAGCAGGTGTGATGGCATCAGCACAGGCTCCAGTGTGGCCCTGCCAGCTTAGGGTGGCCTGCAAAGAGAGCCATGGTCACGGTGAAGGGAGGGGGAGGTCTCCTTTTTATGGCACTAACTGGATGGAAACTGGGCTTTCAATGCAAATAACCCGGCATTCAGGGGTTGCTGCATGAGGAACCCACTAGTCATTTAAAATCATGTTTTCCACAGCCAGTCACATATTTCAAACACAGCACATGAACCTCAATTCAATCTGCTGCATTGTAATTTCTTGCTTTTTATTTAGGTCCTCTGGGCCTCAACTAATTTAAGGGACAATCTGGTGATGAAAAGGAGACCATCTTCTTACAAAAATGTCATTAGCCTAAGGGACTACTTCCCAAATTTGGAGCACAATTGAGACTTTCCAAATCTTACCTACACTTTCGGAGTCTTTTAAAGCTATGCACCTGAGCCATAAAAAAATAAAGTCTGTCTACCTAGTAGCAAATCATGGTGGTGTCCATCTCTTCTATTCTCCACTAGACCATTTGTTCATTTAATGTCTCTGTGCTCTTAAACATTAGACGGCCACCTTTGAAACCATGGAATAAACATGAGCACGATTCATCCCTTTGCCATGTTCAGACAGTGATTTGACCACGTTCCGCTGGCTCTCAGTGAGAACAGCAGTCATCGGATCATCAGTAAGCCCCACGCTGAGATCAGAAGTCCCACCCCAGGCACAGGGTACCAATTGCTTGTCACAGATGGATGGGAGCATTGCCAGGCTGGCCCTTCTGCATCTGATGGAAACACGGGGGAGAAGGCCATGTTTTAGGGCTCCCTGCGGGCAGCTCTGACCAGCAGGCCAGGAAACTGGAGGTGCTGACTCAAAGGGACAGAAGGCAGAGTGACATTCACCTTGATTGCATCACCTAGATCCAAGCAGGTGCTCTGAGCTGGTCACCCTGGGGTGCCCCACACAGGGCGGAGGCCTTCAGAGGAACTTCTGTCCATAATGGAAGGGAAGTTACAGCAGCTAACCCGGGCTTTCCAAGGGCTCATCCCTGGGAGCTGCTGCCTGCGAAACAGCCCATGTATTCAAAAGGCCCTGACTTTCCCTTGCCTCACCCTCAGCCCTCATCCTCACCACTTGCCCCTCTGTCCTCAACAAGTGCTTGCCACACAGAGAACACTCAGTAACTATTTATAATGAAATTCCCAAAGAGCAAATAAGAAAGCCTCGGGACTTCCCTGGTGGTACAGTGGTTAAGAATCCGCCTGCCAATGCAGGGGACACGGGTTCGATCCCTGGTCTGGGAGGATCCCACATGCTGCGGAGTGGCTGGGCCCGTGCGCCACAACTACTGAGCCCGCGCCCCTGGAGGCCACGCTCCGCAACGGGGGAAGCCACCACAGTGAGGCCCGCACACCGCAAGGAAGAGTAGCCCCCGCTCGCAGCAGCTAGAGAGAGCTCACGTGCAGCAATGAAGGCCCAACGCAGCCAAAAATAAGTAAGTAAATAAATAAATAAATAAATAAAATAAGAAAGCCTCCATTAAAAAGCTAACCCGTAAGGTAAGAGGACAAAATCCAGGATAGATCCTCCTCTTTTTTCAGAACTTTTGTTCAGAACTCTTTCATTCATTGTAAGCGCTTGTTCCTAAACACCACTGCCTTGATGGGGCTTTTCCTGCCCCCTCCAGAGTGAAGAAAAGAAAACAGAAGGTGCTGTTGGAAGGAGTCTGAGATTCTTAAACGAATCCCATTCTTTGGTAGAAGAGAGAATTGAAAGGCAGAGAATTAGAGAAACCTACAGAGAGAAGGCTTTCAATAAATGTTGGTTCAGTGAATAACTGAACAGCTCTGTTGCACAGAACATGCCAAGAGCTCCCCGTCCAGTGCCTTGTCCATATCAGCACCCTGCAGGGAAGCAGCCTTCCTACTCAGATGCTTGGGTCCTTTGAGCCTACAGGTTTCCACTGGAGCCCGCTCCTAAGTGCCTTCCCGGCTTGATGAGGCAGTGTTTCCGGTCAGCCGGGGAGACACCTGAATGTAACGTTGCCTGTGGGGAACCGAGGCACTCTGGGCACTTGAAGCAAAGGGAAGCAATCTCAGGATTGGCCTATGCTGAGTGAGGCGTGAAAGAACGGGCTGCTGGAGGGGGCGGCCAGGGGTTATGAGTTCAGAGTGAACGGTGGAGAAGGAGGGGCTGAGATTGGGGACAGATCGGTCCAGGTCCCCCGCCGCCCTCCAGTGCTGGCTACCTGAGTGACAGTGGGTACGTTAGGTCACTTCCTCCCACAAACACAGTCTGCAGTAGTGTCTCCCAAAGTATGCTCGCCAGAACACTCCCTGTGGGCCGTGTAATGCTGTCCTGTAAAAGTGTTCTGGGAAACCCTGCTTCTTCCACGCTGGTCTTTCACAGTGAAAGAGAGCTACAGTGCGTCTTGGTGGCGTAAGGCTCTGAGCATTCCTGCAGCAGAGGAACGTGTTTCACTCAGTATTGTCGACCCGTGTTTGACCACCCAACCTTTTTTTCTGGGAGCATCTCAAGGGCAGCTAGTTGGGGGACTGCTAGTGTCTAGCGGTGGTTCTCAACCAGGGGCAATGTTGCCCCCAAGGAACGTTTAGCAGTGTCTGCAGACATTTTGGGTTGTCACAACTGGAGGTGTGTGTGGGCGGGGGGGGGGGGGATGTTGCTAATGGCATCCAATGAGCTGAGGCCAGGGATAAACACCCCACCATACCTAGGACAGCCTTCTACAACTAAGAATTGCCCAGTCCAAAATATCAATAGTGCCAAGACTGAGAAGCCATGGTCTATAGCCGTTTCTACACTTTCTCACCATTCACTCTGTTGTTCATCTCTGGTAACCAGTCCAGCTCTGCCTCCCTTGGTTCACCCACATGCCATCCTACTACCCATCCCAGAGCCTTTTCTCATGTCTCATCCCGCTTGATCTTTCGCAGCATTAGCGTTGATGAGCTCCATGTCGTTCTTGAAACTCTTTCCTTAGTTTCTAAGACCTTCCTCCTGGTTCTTCGTCAGCCTCTAGGGCTTTCCTCCCCTCGTCCCTCCACGTAAACCAAGGACCCACCAAGGATCTTCCTCCAGCCCTCTTCTCTTATGGTTCTTTCATCTTTCCCTAGATGACCACATCTCAATGACCACAGAAGCCAATGACAGCTCCTATGTGGCAAGCTTCCAGGGGAACAGGGATACAGAGATGGATAGGAGATGGTTTCTGCTTTGTAAGGACTAATTTAGAAAGGAAAAAATGTTTATTTGTTCAATAAAGTACCTACTAAGTGTCCACTGTGTGCCAGGCACAAAAATAGGCATGGTCCCTGACCACATGAAATTTACTCTAGTGGGAGACAGAACCAAATCATCACGTGGACAAATGTTAAATTGCTTCTGAGGTAAGTGATAAGGGGTACCTGGTAAAAAGTTCCTACAACAGGGAGATGGAACCTTGTGAGTTTGTCAGCAGAAGCTCAGACAACGTGGCACTTGAATTAAGATCTGAGGAATGAATGGAGATGCTGATGAAGAGATGACTCAGTGTTCCAGGCAGTGAAAACAACTTGCACAAATGCTCTGAAGCAAGGAGACATATGATGGACCAGAGTGCTGGAGCCAGGGGCGTGATGGGGCGAGTCATGCCAGGTGAGGTCAGCAAGATCCAGACTCTGAAGGGCCTGGCAGGTCTTGTAAAGGAAGTTTGGGATTTTATTCTCAGAGTAATTGGAGGCCTTTAGGGTTTTATTGAGGAGGAGTAGGAAGGTAAGGTGACATAATCAGACCTATTTTTAGAAAAGATTACTATACTCCTTGGAGAATGGATTGAAAGGGCCACAATGATGTGGGCTGACCCAGACAAAGGTACCATTTATATAACCATAGAGTAGAGCTGGGAATTGGGATCTTATGTCATCACTAAAGATGAAAATCACATGTAATTAATATTATCCTCAAAAATTCCTTATTAACCATTAAAAGTCAGTAGAGTGACATCTTCCAATAAGTCCAACCCAGTCAATATTGGAATAGGTCACCAATTCTTTGATGGGACCCCAGATGATGTAATTACCTGTGTTTAGGGACACTAGTATAGATTAGATAAGAAATAGCTAGAGACATAGATGATAAAAAGATAGAGAGATAGACAGGCAGATAATCTTCAACCACAGGATTGACAGCCAGAATGGAGAGATGCCTACATTCCTGGAAGCCTGCAGACACTGAGCCTGAACAGGGAATGGCAGATCCACACCTCTGACCTCACACCCACTCGAGGGCAGAGTGTATTAGTCTGCTCAGGCTGCTGTAACAAAATGCTACACAGATTGAGTGATTTAAATAACAGAAATTTATTTTCTCAAAGTTCTGGAGGCTGGACGTCCAAAATCAAGGTGTTGGCAGGTTTGGTTTCTCCTGAGGCCTCTCTCCTTTGGCTTGCAGATGTCTGCCTAATTTCCTCTTCTTATAAGGACACCAGTTAGACTGGATGAGAGCCCACCCTAAAAGCCTCATTTTAACTTAATCACTTCTTTAAAGACCCTATCTCCAAATACAGTCACATTCTAAGATGCTGGGAGTTAGGTCTTCAACATATGAATTGGGGGGGGCAGGTAAAATCTTTCTTTCCCCCTTTCCCCTTCCCTCTTTCTCTCTCTCTCTCTCTCTCTCTCTCTCTTCAGCAGGTAGAGTTGAGTTTCCATAAGGTCAATGCACACACCAGCAACACGAGATGTTTCAGCACAAGATCTATGCTGAGTAGATGGCAGGTACAGTAAATAGGTCAAGCTCAGAGGATAGTAAGCTCATGGAGAGCTGAGACATTCCACTGGCAGGCAAGAAGGGAGCGGGGCGCTTCTGAGAGTACCTTTGGACAGATACCTGGGAAAGGAGTAGACATCTTAACAGAGGGCACAGGGCAAAGAGAAGCATGAATCCTGAAGTGGTCAAGATGTGCCCAGATGTGTGCTGAGCAGCTAGAGTGGCTGAAGGTGGCAGAGGGTTCACACCATGGAAGCAGAAGAGTGAGGAGAGCTAGCGGGCTGGAAGTGAAGTCAGCTTAAGTCAGAGCTTGGAGGAACAAGAACGCTAGAACAATGAATATGGACTTTACCCTGTAGATGTTGTAAAGCCAGTCAAAACTTCAGAGTCTAGGAATGGCACAGTGAGGGAGGGGAGAGGCCCACTTAATGCAAGAGATCAATCAAAAAGATAGCACAGGGTGGCAAATAGCTAGAGACTTGGGGGTGACATAAGACTTCCCACAATATCCTGCTCAAAGTCAAGGTCAAAAAGAGTTACTATGATCTCAGTCTGAATACCCTCCCCCCAAATACCAGAACCATCACATGACTCACCAGCTTCAAGTCACTAATCAAAGTACAAAAACCAACCTCATGCCAACAAAAATCAATTTGTCTTCTGCCCTTTGCTTTACAAATGATCTAGATTTTCCAAGTGCAGTAGAAGAAATAAGGTAACTTTTCCAATAAGATTATTTAATGCAAGAAACAGTCTCCTTTTCAATAAATAGTTTTAAACCATCTCCTTGGTTTCTGAATTACGCTACTCTCCGAAGATATATAAATAACAGGCAGCAGTTTTATTTCCTGTGAGTGGGGAGCTTTCGTTTAACAAGGAGGAGAGAGGCAGGGTGATGGACTTTTGGCAATGAAGAAAGATCTATTAGATCATCTCGGCCATCTCGCTGGGCCTGCTCAAGACTGCCCCCAGCTCCACTGGCGTATTCACTGCTGCTCAGGCTAGTCCAGTTCTAAATGATTTAACGGTCACATATTAAAGGCTCATGACCAGCTATAAAGAGGTGCTTCTTTCTGAGACACCAACGAAGCCTTGGCTGTAATTTTAGATGCATGCTTATCCCACCAGAGGTCGGGGGGCACCTTGCTGTCCTTCAGACTGTATCACACCAGGGCCATGGCAGTCACACCCCTCTGGACTGTAGTCACCTTCCAAGAAAAAGTACAAATGCCATGTGCATTTATCAACACTCACAAGCAACCATGAGCTGTATGCACTCTTACTAGCCATAGCAGTCAGTACAGATGGGTTTCAAAAGGAACAGAATGGCCCTAATCTGTATACAAGGTGGGTTGCGCACTGCAAGAAGTTGGTCTTGGGATGGCGGGGTGGAGTGGGGCAGACCTAGTCACCTCCTCCTCCTCCCCAGCAGGAGTGCACATTATCTCCACTGAGTTCTGGGAGTGATCCATCTCAGGACGGGGGACTCCAGAACTAGGAATATCCTAAATCTCATACACTGTCGCTCCACCTTAGGCCCATAGGATCAAAATGCTCTGAGTACATTTTAACCATTTGAAAGTCTTGGTGGCATGGTCCAGGCTTAGAAATAGAGGGACAGATGAAAAGAAATGGGGTGACTCAACCAACAGACTAGAGGCCATCACCAGTCTCTAAACAAGTCTTTAGAACTATAATAATCATCACTAAATTTAGCAAGCATTTACTACACTCCAGACGCATACATAATTTCTCCTTTTATGGTACATTCTTGGGTACTTACTATTATTATTCTTATTTTATAGCTAGGGTAACTGAGGTTTAGAGCAGTTAATTCACCCACCCTTATTTTCATATCTGTCTTCCCCACTCATCTAATCAGCACTGTTGGGGCCCCTCATAGACTTGCTGTCATTACTCTTCACTTGTGTCATTGTGGCTTTGGCATCCCTTGATGTGCACACACAGAAAAGCCTGGGATCCCTGATGTGGGATTCATTTACTACAGGAGATACTAAAAGTCACATCTCTTATTAATTCCAACAATGTCTTCTTTAATAATAACTCCGAGAGAAATTTCTTCCAGCCTTAGTACCTAATATAGCTGCATGTCTACTGAGGTCTGTTTTTACCTTCAGGCATTACAAAAAAATATAAGTAATGGTATTTCCCTTTTTGCATTTGCAAATAGGGAACTCTGGGACAAATTTCTATCCCACCTCTGTTAAAGTGTGTAAGACATTAAGCCATATATTGGGGATAATAATATCACTCCTGGTTTTGTTTTCTTTCTTCTTTCATTCTTGCCCCCTCTGCCCTCTTTCCTCACTTAAAATTATTTTTCTCTCCTTGGCACTATATGCACTTTTATATGTCACCACAAGCAGTTCTTAAAGTGAGATGAGATATAAATATATTTTAAAACCAAAAGATCTGGAGGTGTGTATGTCTTGTGAAAATGCAAGACTTCATCCAGCTTTATACTTATGAATTAGTTTTTGAAGAAGCAACAATGGTGGAGTAAGTAGCTCTAAGAGCCCATCCCTCTACAGAAACATCAAACAATCGAGAAAAGATGTCTAAATCAACTTGTCAGAACTCTGAAAAACACTCCAAAGTTTATAGCAAACAAGTCAATTCTGAATCAAGAAAAGGAGACTTTAAAAGTGTAGGAAAGCTTTGTGACTTGTTGGTTGCCCTGACCTCTTCAGCTTCGCGGTGAGTGGTCTTGAAGACATTAACCTGTATTCCTGTTACGGGACCCTGACCCCTGGTTCTCAGGCAAGAGAATAGGCCTTATTCACAAGTAACCATGTTGGTTCCAACCTATCTGGGAGCTCCCTGAAGACTCATGCAAGGTGTATGTCTTTGTTTGGCCTATCTTGGAACCACTCAGGGTGGAAAACACAGTGGGTATTCCTCAAAAACATTGTAAGGTAAATGAAAATCCTGTAGATCCCTGAGGCATATAATAGAGTGCCTAAAGCCCAGGAAGAAATGCTAGGGAGAGAGTTTCTTTGAGAAATTCAGGTCAAAAGCTCCTATGCATAGAGGCCACTTACCCATGTAAGAAAGCCACACAAATGCCCAGGTGAGAATGTGTGCTCAGAAAAGACCTGTGAAGACCCTAAGCTTTGCCCTCTGGATGATCTCTAAGTTTCCTGTAGGCAGGAATTGAAGGCTAAGGCAAAATATTTAAACGACTTGATTAAGAATTGAAGGAGTTCCCCAGTATAGAGCCCAATCTCCAAAGATTGGAAGAGATTTTAAAATTTGATCCTTCTGGGGTTTTTTCTTTTTCTTCTCTCTCTGTCTCTCTCTTTCCCTCTCTCTCTCTTTCTTCCTTCCTCTTCTTCTGACTCCTGGTATTCAAGGAAATCTTTCTCAAAACAACTAGCTGAATGCGAGCAAAAGGAACAGAAACTTCAGAGACCACACATAACAAAAAATACAGACTGCAAAAATAGCTTAGAAAAATTGCTAAACCAATAACTAGAGTCTACAGCAAGCAGTAAAAAGAGGATGAATTTGATTACAGAGTTCCTACAATACTGAAAGGTCCAGTTTCCAACACAAAAATTAGGAAGCATGAAAAGAAATAAGCAAGTATGGCCCATTCACAAAAATAAATAAATAAAAATAATGGAAACTGCTCCTGAGGAAGCACAGACATTGAAATTACTAGACAAAGACTTTAAATCAACTGTCTTAAAAATGTTCAAAGAGCTAAAGGAAATCAGGAGAATTATGTATGAACACATAGAATATATCAATAAAGAGACAGATGTTATTAAAAGGTGCTAAGCAAATTCTGGAACTGAAAATATAACTGAAACCAAAAACTTACTAGAGGGTTTTAATAATAGATTTTAGCAAACAAAAGAAAAAAAAAATCATTGAACTTGAAGATAGGTCAATTGAAATTTTCCAGTCTGAGGAGTAGGGAAAAAAGAATGAAGAACAATGAACAGAGCCTAACAGATCTGTGGAAAACATAAGTGTAACAACATACACAATCAAAACAGCATGTTTTGGGCACAAAAACAGATATATGGATCAATGGAACAGAATGGAGAGCCCAGAAATAACCCCACACACCTACAGTCAATCAGTCTTCAGCAAAGGAGGCAAGAATATCCAATGGAGAAAGACAGTCTCTTCAGCAACGGGTGCTGGGAAAGGGGGACAGTATCATGTAAATCAATGAAGTTAGAACACACCCTCACACCATACACAAAGATAAACTCAAAATGCATTAAAGACTCAAGTATAAGACATGACACCATAGAACTCCTAGAAGAGAGCATAGGCAAAACATTCTCTGACATAAATTGTAGCAATGGTCAGTCTCCCAAGGCAAAAGAAATAAAATCAAAAAGAAACAAATGGGGCTTAATCAAACTTATAAGCTTCTGCACAGCAAAGGAAACCATAAACAAAACAAAGGACAACCTACGAAATGGGAGAAAATATTTGCAAACGATGAGACCAACAAGAGCTTAATTTCCAAAATATACAAACAGTTCATACAGCTCTTTCTCTCTCTCTCTCTCTCTCTCTCTCTCTCTATATATATATATATATATATATATATATAACTTTTTTATATATATATAAAACTCAATCATAAAAATGGGCAGAAGACCTAAAAAGACATTTCTCCAAAGAAATACAGATGACCAACAGGCACATAAAAAAGGTGCTCAACATTGTTAATTACTAGAGAAATGCAAATCAAAACTACAATGAGGTATCATCTCACACTGGTCAGAATGGCCATCATCAAAAAGCCTACAAATAATAAATGCTGGAGGGAGTGTGGAGAAAAGGGAACCCTCCTACACTTTTGTTGGGAATGTAAATTGGTGCAGCCACTAGGAAAAACAGTATACAGGTTCCTTAAAAAACTAAAAATGGAGTTATCATATGATCCAGCAATCTCACTCCTGGACATATACCTGAGAAAGAGGAAAACTCTAATTCAAAAAGATACATGCACCTCAATGTTCATAACAGCACTAATTACAATAGCCAAGACATGAATGAATAAAGAAGATGTAGTATGTATATATGTAGTATGTATATATGTAGTATGTGTGTATATATATATATATATACACACACACACACATACACAGACATATACACACACACACATATACATACATCACATTGGAATACTACTCAGCCATAAATAAAGAATGAAATAATGCCATTTGTAGCAACATGGATAGATCTAGAGATTATCATACTAAGCTAAGTAAGTCAGAAAGAGAAAGACAAATACCATATGATATTACTTACATGTGGAATCTAAAATACAACACAAATGAACATATCTACAAAACAGACTCAAAGACATAGAGAACAGATTTGTGGTTGCCAAGGGGAAGGGGGGTGGGGGAGGGAAGGTTTGGGCGTTTGGGATTAGCAGATGCAAACTATTATATATAGTATGGATAAACAAGGTCCTACTGTGTAGCACAGGGAACTATATTCAACTTCCTGTGATAAACCATAATGGAAAATCTATCTATCTATCTATCTATCTATCTATCTATCTATCTATCTATCTATATCTCTGAATCACTTTGCTGTACTGCAGAAATTAACACAACATTGTAAATCAACTGTAGTTCAACAAATTTTTTTTTTAAATGCTGCTGGGACAACTAGATATCCAAATGCAAAAGAATGAAGTTGGGTCCCTGCCTCATATCATATACAGAAATTACTCAAAATGTATCAACAACCTAAAACTCTTAGAAGAAAATTTAGGGATAAATCTTAAAGACCTTGGATTTAGCAAACGAATTCCTATATATAACAACAAAAGTATGAACAACAAAAGAAAAAATAGATTGGACTTCATCAAAATTTTTAAACTTTGTGCCTCAAAGTACATTATCAAGAAAGTGAAAAAACAACATACAGAATAGGAAAAAATATTTGCAAATTATGTATCTGATAGCTGTCTAGTATCCAGAATAGATAAAGAACTCTTAAGAGCTCAATAACAAAAAGACAAACAACTCAATTAAAAAGTGGGCAAAAGACTTGAATAGACATTTCTCTAGAGAATATATACAGATGAGCAGCAACAAACACATGAAAGGATGATCAACATCATTAGTCATTAGGGAAATATAAACCACAATGAGATACCACTTCACACCCACTCGGATGGTTATTAAAAGAAAAAAAACCGAGAAAATCAGTGTTGGTGAAGGTATGGAAAAACTGGAACCCAAAGCAATTTAGTGGCTCCTCAAAAAGTTAATTAGAGCTACAATATAAACAAGCAATTCCACTACAAATTTGGATATATATGTTTGGTATAGATCCAAAATAATTGAAAACAAATACTGAAACAAATATATGTACACACATGTTCATAACAGCACTAGTTCACAACACGCAAAATGTGGAACCCCAAATGTTCTTCAGTGGATGAATGCATAAAAAATTGTGACATATGTAGACAATGAAATATTATTGAGCCATATAGAGGAATGAAGTACTGACACCTGCTACAACAAGGATGAACCTAGGAAACATTATGCTAAGCCAAAGAAGCCAGACAAAATATCACATCTTGTATGATTCCATTTATATGAAATATCCAGAATAAGTAAATCTGTAGAAACAGAAGGCAGATTGGTAGTTGCCAGGGACTGGGAGGGACAAGGAAATGGAGGTTAACTGCTTTATTTTGGGGGTGATGAAAATATTTTAGAATTACAAAGAGATGGTGGTTGCACAACACTGTAAATGTACTAAATTCCACTGAATTATTCACTTTAAAATGGTTAATTTTATTGTATATGCATTTCACCTCAATTAAAAAGAAAAAGTAAACCAGATAAACCAATTTTTAAATTTTTAAAATTTATTCAAAAGACAAAGCTACCTGAAGGTAGAAATCAAGTCTCACTCATCTTTATGTGCCCTCACCCCCTTGATCTTTAGCACAACCTGGCACATGAAGATAATGAACAGTATTTACCTGGATGAATAAATAATCTGAAGAAAAGCTATATATAAACTTTGGAGACTTAGAAGTTCCATAATATCTTCCTTACTTTCATCCATCTTTTTAATTTGTTTGTTTAAATGTTTCCTTAGATTTTCTTTTTCCAACCAAAGCAATACTCCCTAGTAGCTACAAGCCAACAACAAAGGTAAACAAAGAATTTCCACCACCTGCTCACCCCACACCCCAATCCTGCAGTCTCTGTACTCTCACAAACACCGGGTTCCCTCTATTAACAGATTAACACCGGTATTAACAGATTAACAATCTTGTGTGTATCTTATACTGTCCCCTTCATGCTTATTCAAATATCCCCCGAATGATGCATGCAACTCATCCTTCAGTTATAATCTTGGTATTAGTATTCCGAGAGTGAATTACTCCTGTGTGCTTTTATTCCTTCATCTCCTCCCCCAGATGATGGGGGCCAAGAGAAAATGATTAGGAGGCATCTTCCCAGGTCAAAGGCATGACATTTCAACTGCTCCATGCATTGTCTAATTACGCAAAGTGGGAGTTTGATTTGAAACTTTAAATGAGAAAGCTTAAGTAGGCGAGACATTTGGCAACAACCATTCTCCCACCCCTAATATATGCTATTCGTTGTTTTATAACCATCCCCCCTTATCAGCAGAGACCGTCTGCCTCCCAACATGGATTTTATCCAGGATTATTCTGACTTTTCTCAATTCATAGGTAGCATTTCATCACCTCCTAATATTTACTTATTTACAGTCAGCCCTCTCTATCCACAGGTTTTGCATCCGCTGATTCAACTAACCACTGATGTAAAGTATTTGGGGGAAAAAAAAGTCCAGAGAGTTCCAAAAAGCAAAACTTTAATTTTCCATAAGCCGGCAACTACGTACACCGTATTAGGTATTATAAGTAATCTTATAGTAGAGATGGTTTAAAGTATACCGGAGGATGTGCATAGGCTATATGCAAACACTACACCACTTTATACAAGGGACTTGAACATCTATGGATTTTGGTATCTGCTGGGGTCCTGGAACCAATCCCCATGGATATCGAGGGACAACTGTATTTACTTATTTTGCTTACTGTCTGCGCCTCCCCCCACTAGCATGTTACCGCTATAGGGCAGAGATTTTGGTCTGTTCTGTTCATTGACATATGCCCAGCACCTAGAATACTGCCTGGCACATAACAGGTGATCATATAAGAACATATCATAAAAGAATATGCATATATAAAAAATTCTACAAGATCTCCCCTTTTAGGACCTCTTATAAAAGTCACTTCCCTCTAGAAAAAGTTAAGGGTATAAATCTGGAATATTTCCTCTTCTCTCCTCTCCTTCCTGGTTCCCCAGGAAGATTACAGCTAAATAAGGGAGAGTGGAAAGTTGACCAATTCAAAAGGTTCTAGCTTGCCTAAAGCTACCAGTTTCTCACCTCTCTGCGTCCCCAGTGAACTTCAGAGATAACAGACCCTCCCTGTGTATCATCCTAAGAGACTTGATAAGCCCCTCTACATAATCTTGCTGGGTCCTTAGTCCAACCTTTGGGAGAGACAGAGAATGAGGTATCACCCTGTCACAGAAAGACATCTAGGAGGCTTCGGAGTGACGTGAGGGAGCTGATGTCAGAATCCACAGCTCCAACTGCTCAGGACTGTCGTCGATGCCAGCGAGAAGCATCCCCTCTCCCTTATGAGGTCGTGTTTAAAAACCCTAGCTCAGTGTCCTATTTTTCTACCACAGCAAGCATGTCCCCCCAAACCTGTTTTGGGACCAACAGAGTACAAAAGCAGAGGCTCAAGGTTTTTTCAAGAAGTACTGGTTGATTGCCAATTTTGTTGAATGTCTTTCAATTTGGGTTTGTCTGGTGTTTTCCCACGATCAGACTGAGGTTATGCATTTCTGGCAAAAATACCGAAGTGATATTTTTCCACAGAAATGAAGTTGTGTCCTCAGCACAATACTCTTTGAAAGGATCAAGGTCATAAAAGGCACACATACACACACACACTCTAAAACAAGTGATTTTCTACTTATACCGTATAACTTTCACACCATCAAGCCATACTCAATATTTCCGTAGTATTTGTGAAGTTGAAATCAAGTCATTGTCAATTGTGGGTGGCAAAAAATAAAGGACTTCCAACAAACCCCCGTCTACTGCATCTCATTCATTCAGTAAATATGTATTGGAAACCTGAGCATCAGGCACTGCAGAGCAACGGGGAGTGACTCATTTCCAGTCCTCCTTTTACAACACAGAGTAAGTGAACTCTCTTTGATGAGCCTGGACCCCATCCCATGACTCATTGGGTGGCCTAGTTTAGTTTCCACCCACAGGATGTGTATACAGCCATGGACATGCAGAAAGCAAAGGTTAGGATCAATGTGAGAGACATTGTAAAGGAATGAGAAAAAGATAATTAATTGGATATGGAAGTATCTAAAAGGAAAGAATCATAGAGTCCATCTTCTGTTCCTGTTACTAAGTACCGAGGCCAGATTCTAACAAGAGCTTTAGGTCTTACGTCAAGGAGGCCTTTTTCACCAACTGTCTTAATCCATTCAGGCTGCTATAACAAAACTAACATAGACTGGGTATCTTATAAACAGCAGAAATGTATTTCTCACAGTTCTGGAGGCTGGAAGTCTGGCATCAGGGTGCTGGCATGGTCAGGTTCTATGTCTGCTGAGAGCCTGCTTCCATAAACAGCCATCTTCCCAATGTAACCTCACGTGGTGGAAGGGGTGGGGAGCTTTCTCAGGCCTCTCTTATAAGGGCACTAATCCCACTCAATGGGGCTCTGCCCTTATGACCTAATCACCTCCAAAATGCCCCACCTCCTAATACTATCACCCTGGGGTTAGGATTTCAACACAGGAATTTTGAAAAAATCAGATCACAGCACTGACCAACCTCAGTCCCTATTTCTTCTTCTAGTAAATTAAACCCTGGGCTCATCCTTACAGGTGGAAATGAAAAATAGGAATGATTTGGGTCCAACCTGACACGAACTTGACTTCTGAGGTTCCAGACTGCTATAGGGGAATGGAATGAGGAACACATCAGCTTTGGGAACAGACCCAAGGACCCAGGGAAAGTTTTCAGACCCCGCCTCTCTTTATAGGTATAATGAGATAACCATGGTGTTTCAGAGGCCACTGACCACAGCCCTGGGTCCCCGCTTCTCTCACTGCCCCCCACCAGGCTGTTCAGGCAGCTGTGCTGGAAAGGTGGTGAGTCAGCAGCACTCAGAGCCACCTTCCCTGAATGTTCAGAGTAGCTGTTTTTCATTTAGTCCCTTAAATGTCTCTCAGCGAGAGTGACGTGCAGCCAACTATCTTGTTGCCCAACACGTCAGGAAAGGCGGCTGTCCCACATCTGCTCAGCCCATATTTTTAATTGCTTAATAGTAGTGAGTGGGCTTCCCTCCTCCTCCCCCCAGCCAAAGCAGCGTGGGGGGCTTTGACATTCAGGGCCTGGCGTGTGGGCAGGAAACGCAGATGAGGCTGGGAAAATGTCAACCTCCTACAGCTTCTCTCCCAATTAATCACAGCACCATATGACAGGGCACACCTCCGAGGGGGAACGCTGGGCTGGTGGTGGGGAGAGCTCACTCCAGCTCCAGCCCCGCTACCAAATTAGCCGTGTGATGGAGCGTGGGCAGCGTGACCAGCTCACCCTCTGGGAGCCTCGAGCTCCTACTTGTTTGAAACTTTTTAAAAGGAATGGCAGTTGGAGAAAAGGATCTTTAGGGGATGGTCCCATGGGCTAGTGATTAAGAGCGCCGACTCAGAATTCAGACCACCTGGATCCACGTCTGACTCCACCACCTGCCGATAATGGGATCCCAAGTCAGTGATTTGAGTTATCTGGGCCACAGTTCCCCCAGCTACAAAACGAGCATTATAGTAGGACCCACACAGCAAGGAGGTTGCAAGGACTGAGAACTGAGCGTAGCATGAAGTGTGCACTTCATAAATGTTAGTTGCTCTTATTATTCCGATTCTAGTCATCTAAGGCAACTGACTGTATTTAAAGTTCCAAGGGAAGTATTTTCAAAGATGAATACAACGTGGAATTTGCCCCCAGATACTCAGTCTTATGGGGAAGACAAACATATGCTTAAAACGTGTGAGGGCTGGAGGAGGTGGGCTGCCTGTAAGAGGTAGTGCCACGTGCCGGGGGCTGGGCCGAGGGCGTGGCGGGCATTCTCCCGCTTGACCCTCACAGCCGCCCAAATGAGGTCGATCCCGTTTTATAAAATGGGAAGCAATCTCAGAGAAGCTACATAATTTACCTTAGATCACACAGCTTCTATGTGTCAAAGACAGGATTCAAAGTCACGTCTTAAGTCACTGCTCTTCAACTCTGCGTCTTTGGGGAACTGGGTGGGCATTTGGGGAACGCTTCACAGAGGAAGTAGCATCTGAGCAGACTAAGCCTCCACATATTTTTATTATGGAAAGGCAGGATTTCTGGGGCATGTCCCAGGAATGCTTCTTAGCTATATAGGTTAAGTTCTCTGTAACATCTCTGAGCCCCAGTTTCTTCATTTTCTGAAATAATAATAGTGCCCACCACAGAGCTCATGGGAGGAGTAAGTGAGCTTACACCTGTAAAACTCTTAACAGTTCTGGAACACGGCAAGCACTTAATAGATGTTAATTTGCCGTCATCGTTGTGTCATCTTTATCATCAACATTGTCATCATCTGTGCTCAGTTCCCCTTCAGCTGACAGGACCACCCACTGATAAAAAGGGAACCTCTGTTTTCACAAGGGCTCTCAAGACCATTTCCCAGCCTGAAATGGACAATCAGTCGTTTGTTCCTTAGGTTATGAATCTGTCCTGTGCCTGGGTCTTCCTGTAAACATGAGAGCCACCAAGAGGAATGAATCACACATGCAATTCTTAGTGCTTTGAGAAAGCAGTCCATGCCTGGGAAGGCTGGACTAGGAGAGTAAAGTAGAAGCAGACAAGAGAAAGGCCCCTACAAATGGGGACTGCTAGAAACTAGGGAGGGGGTAGAGCTAGATGCTGCCTCCTTCAAAATTCCACCAAGGGCTCCCTTGGTTAGAAAATCTGCCAAGAGGCTGAGCCCCCTCCCCCACGCCCAGCCTCCGGCAGGGACAGTATATGAGCTGGGCCCTCATTAGCATGTGCCGCCAGAGTACAGAGGGGTGAGTGATGGCTCCCCCAGAACAGAGGCGTGTTTGATGTAGGCTTGTCAGCCCCACCATCCTTCACCAGGACCTGGGGCCAAGATTCATATCCTTTGTCAGAGGCTCATCTAACACCCTGAGCTGGCCTCCACTGGGGTCTAATTTGTATACCCTCTCCCTGAGAATGGCAGGCAATCTTTCAGAGCCCGGAAACGGGGGGAGGTGGGGGAACACGCAGCAATGGTCCATTTTTCCGGGGAATATCTTAGGGGCTGGAGTCAGGCTAAACTAAGAAGAGGGGAAACGGAGAGAAGGACTCAGAAGGAATGCATTTACCACAGCTTTTTACCCTTAGAGCACCGGCCCTCCCTCCCCCAGCCCCCCCTCAGGTTTTCCAGGGAATATCACTTGGAATAATGGTATATTATTCAGTATCAGCTCGAGATACTAGTCTGTCACAATAAGCAGCTGCTCACCAAGAGAAAACGATGCCATGACATGCCAAGATCAGATTCAGACGAGGAGTAACAGCCTCAGATCCAGATGAAGCAGTTTGACTATTTTAGTTGGAAGCCTTATTTGTCTTTCACTTGGGTTGCCATGTCTCTAGGTCAATTTGTTAAGTACCTATGATGTGCTGGGCAGAGGGCTGGGGGTTGGGAGACAGGCAAAGCTGTGGCCCGGTCTCTGCTCCAGGAGCTCACAGTCTGGACCCCGTGAGTATAAGCCTGCCAAGGACAGCAACTAGGTCTTGGGGTGGCTTACTCTACCCTGTGGCTTCCACAGTGCCCGACACACAGTAGATCCTCAATGGCGCCTCTTCAGTGCTAAATTTCCGTCACATTTTCCCCACAAAAATGACGCAGAAACCAACAGGAATAAAGTCTTATATTCTTTTCTCTCATTTAATTCATTGCAGGGGAAGAGTGTTTCCCTCATTTTCCATTAAGCTTGGACAGTAAAGATGCAACAAAAATTGACACCACACACTCAGGCAACTTCACCATGCATTCTGTGTAATACTGATGGAAAGAATTCTGGGCTGGAGGCCATGAGTTAATGCTGGCTCTACCCTAAGGTCCCCGTGAAGGTCCCCCTAAGGTAACTGGGAACACCCTGGACCACTCTGAGCCTGGTCCATGTAGGACCAGCTCGTCTGCCTGATCTATCGGAATACAAGGCAGAAGGGGCTCAAAGATGCTTTCATGTGGGGTCTCTTAGCTGGGCCTGTGGGTTCTGCTCTCAAAGCCTAAGGCTGAGGAAACAAAATGGTGGACCCAGATGTAGCAGTTTGGCCCCCATGAAGTACTAAAGAAAATGGAATTTCCAACATTGAAAAATTCGGAGAAGTTTTTACATTTTAAACTCTGAATTTCCAGCTGCTCTTGAAAAATCGAAAATCTGACAACACCAGACCAGAAGCTCAGCATGAAAGCAGTCTTTTGTAGTTGAAGTATGGCTACATCCTTTAGACTGGGCCTGTGCTCTGCAGGTCACCACAGTTCTCACTGCAATCAGCTTTCCTGTTTTAAGCCATCCCCTGGACCCTGCAGGCATCTGAATGGGTAATAAGCCTGAGCAGGTTAACCTGTGGTGCAAGACAGCACGAGCCCAACACCACCTAGGAATTTACACTTACAGGCACAAGTGGACCCCCAAGAATTCAGAGGAAAGGGAGTTCTAGAATGTTGGGCAGGGCAGGGGAGGTGGTCAAGGAAGGGAGGGAGAGATGTGTGTGGTCCTACTTGGGGTCCATGTGTAAGTCATTCTGGCCAGACTGGGGGCCTGTGCAGGGGAGCTGGTGGGAGGCCTAGGCTGGGAATGCTAAGTTGAGCCCATAATGTGGAACAAAGGACGTGAATGCCAAGTAATATTATTCTCAGCCTTTCATGCCAAGAACTACAGATATAATGTGGGGTTTAGGTGCTAAGGCTGCCAAGCTCACCCTACACACACTTCCACCCCACCTTCATGACAACAGTCAAGGTAGGAGGCTCGGCCTTGGGAAATGCACAGCTAAGTACAAAGTTCTGACAACCACCCTCCGCCTTCACAAACTCCTCACTCTGTAGGTTTCCTAAACCGGCCAGAGGCATCCCACCAAGACCCAGTGGCAGCAGGGGGCAAACTTCTAGGTTGGATCCTCCCAAAGCACTTCAGGGGAAAGAATAGGAGAAAGAGAGAAGGGAAAAAAACCTCCTTTCAGCTTCATTAGAACTCTTGCTTAACTGAGCTAAAAATAAAACGAATCGCTTTTGCTATTCTAATGTGAAAAATCAGTTTTTAAAGGATCAAGATTCTCTCCCTGGCTGGAGAAATCATTGAATCGGGAATAGACTGTCTGCCAATGAATTATGAATATAGTAATCAAGTCTTCTTGGAAGGCCAAAGTCTTGGTTACAAATGGGCACTATAATTAGAAATATGCTGAAACTGCCTAAAGCAGACCACCCCCCTGCAACTTTGTCTTTTTTTAAAGAGGGAAGAGGCATGGACTGCTCCCCTCCAGGTACCTGGCTTGTCCTCAAGCAACTCCTGGTTCTCAGCATTGAAGGAGACATCTACACAGAAGAGTATAGGAACGCCACCTGCCCACCACCACTGAAAAGCCCCACCAACCTCCCCCAACAGTAGCTGTGAAAATGCTTCAATTATCTTCATTCACAACCTGGAATTCCACAAATTAAAAATATTCCAGGACAGCAATCAGCCTCTTTTCAAATCCAAGAGAGCAGGGCTCAGTCATCTACACCTTAGTGGGTTATCAGTTCGATTCAGTCCTTTCATTTGAACAGATAGTTGAGCCGCCAGGATTGGGAGCTGCAGGAGATGGGGCATGCATGTCAGGGAGGAAAATTAGAAAAGAAGGGCAACACTGAAAGATGGGGTTCAAAGGAGAAGGAGGATGAGTAGGGCTGCTCCTACCTCCAAGCCCTCAACCAGGAAGGAGAAGAGGCACCGCCACAAAACTTAGACAACGAGAAAAGCCAATCGAGATCAACAGAGCCAATAGTAACAATCACATCCCCTCAAAAATGTATCACAATTGAGAAGGCGTTATCTTACCTCATTTTCTTGATAGAAGCAAAAAAAAGGTGGCTGGGAGTTGCTATCTTTCCTCAAATCCTTTACCTTTGGCTTGGCCTCTAGAGATGGGATCATTTCTAACCAGAAAGCCCCCTGAACAGGAGCTGCTTCCAAGAGCTTACTTATCCCAGCCCTGGAGCGGTCAGTTGGGGGAGGGAGGTCAGGGCTCTGCTTTTCTCTGAGCCCGGGATTGAAGGTAAGCCCAGCTCCTTGCTAAGTACAAGCATATGGGCTTAATCAGTGGTTCTCAGCCCTGATTGCACATTAGATTCACCTGGGAGATTTTTCAACGTTGATGCCCAAGTCATCTCCCAGACCGATTAAATGTAATATCAAGGAGTGGCTCCAGGCATCACTGTTTGTTAAAGATTTCCAATGATTCTAATATGCAGTCATGGCTGAGAACCACTAACTTTTTTTAATAACCATTTATTTCTTTTTTTCTTTTCTTTTCTTTTTTTAGACTTTTAATTTTATATTGGAGCAGAGTTGATTAACAATCTTGTGACAGTTTCAGGTGTACGGCAGAGTGACTCACTTACACGTATACATGTATCTATTCTTTTTCAAATTCTCTTCCCATCTAGGCCATTACTTATTACTGAGCAGAGTTCCCTGTGCTATACAGTAGGTCCTTGTTGGTTATCCGTTTTAAATATAGCAGTGTGTACATGTCAATCCCAAACTCTCTAACTATCCCTTCCCCCCACCCTTCCCCCCCTGGTAACCATAAGTTCATTCTTTAAGTCTGTGAGTCTGTTCTGTATAACCATTTTTTAAAATTGAAGTATAGTTAATTTACAATGTTGTGTTAGTTTCAGGTATATAGCAAATTGATTCAGTTATATATACAATATATATTCTTTCTCAGATTCTTTCCCATTATAGGTTATTACAAGATATTGAATATAGTTCCCTGTGCTATACAGTAGGTCCTTGTTGGTTACCTATTTTATATATAGTAGTGTGTCTATATTAATTCCAAACTTGTGTCTATGTTAATTCCAAACTCCTGATTTGTCTCTCTCCCCTCCCCCCCATCCCCTTTGGTAACCATAAATTTGTTTTCTATGTCTGTGAGTCTATTTCTGCTTTGTAAATAAGTTCATTTGTACCATTTTTTTTTTTTTAGATTCCACTTATATGTGGAATCATATATTTGTCTTTCTCTGTCTGGCTTACTTCACTCAGTATGATAATCTCTAGGTCCATCCAAATTGCTGCAAATGGCATTATTTCATTCTTTCTTATGGCCGAGTAATATTCCACTGTGTATATATACCACATCTTCTTTATCCACTCGCCTGTTGATAGACACAGGTTGCTTCCACGTCTTGGCTATTGCAAATAAAGCTGCTATGAACATTGGGGTGCATGCATCTTTTCGAATTAGAGTTTTGTCTGGATATATGCCCAGGAGTGGATTGCTGGATCATATGGTAACTCTATTTTTAGTTTTTTAAGGAACCTCCATACTGTTTTCCATAGAGGCTGCAGCAATTTGTATTCCCACCAACAGTGTAGGAGGGGAGAACCACTGACTTCATCATTCCCATCCATCACCTGTTCTCCATCTTCCTGCCCCTCCTCTCACTTCCCAGACCCAGACTGAGGGGCTTCTCTAGCACGAGAGGTTCTGGAGGCAGCGATACCTCCATCTCCCAGGGTGGGCACCAGGTTTCGGAGCATCTCTGTGTAGCACCCAGCTTCCCCACACACCCAAAATCATTCCATTAGAAGAGACCTTAAGGCACATCTAACCCAGGGTAGCAGATAGGATTCATCCTCAACCCAACTCGGTTGGACCAGAAGTGGATCTTTAGGCTACTATATTGAGAAAACCCTTCTCAAGAGGACATGTCCAAGCTCAGTGGGAAAGAATACCATCTTCAACTATCAATATCAGCCAAGGAAGCAGGAGAAGGAAATGGGGGTACAGAAGCCTTAGCATCTGTCAAGCCTAAAAAAAATTCCTTATCTGGTTTTTAGGTAAAAGAGACCCAGAGAAAGGAAGTAACATGCCCATTAACCAGTTCAATAAATCAGCAAGTTCGCTTGAAAGATTTTTGTCTGTGTCTAATACTGTAGAACCTTGCTACTCAAATCAAGGTCCGTAGACCATCGGGTTCGGCATCTAACAAGGTGGGAGCTTGTTAGAAATGCAGAATCTCAGGCTCCACACAAGACTAACTGGAGTCAAACCTGCATTTTAACTAGTTCTCTGGGGATTCAGCTTCACAATGAATTTTGAAAAGTCCTGCTAGGAAGTAGAGAGAAGATGGGAAGGAATAACACTGGCTCTGCCACAGTCCAGATGAAGAATACCCAAAAAAAAAAAAAAAAAAGTCAAGCAAAGAACAATGTTAACTACTGTAAGAGAATAAACATGCTGCTGAGCCCACAAAGAGGAGAGATCCACGTATGCACAAAAACACAGAAGGCTGCAGAGAGAAGGGAGCCTTAAGGTTGAGTGACACAGTATGGGTGGAGTTTAAATAGGCAGCAAGGGCCCCTGTCACTCTCTGGCAGCACTCCCCTCATCTCTGGGAGGCCTCTGTCTCTTGCCTTCTCCCCTTCCATAGCTCCGGATGTAGATCAATTGTTTCTGGTGGGAGCCTTCTCTTGTCAACAGTCTTGGGAGCTCCTTGAAGCCAGGGATGGGGTCTTTCCCCTGCCCCATCTCCTGCACACATCCACACAGGACCAGGCTCAGAAGGACCACTCCAACCCTTCTGAATGAATAAATGATTGAACGAACAAGAAAGGACCGAAGCCAGGTCTGTAATAACAGAGAGCCCAGCTCCATGCTGCCCCTGTCCATCACTACCTCCCCAAATTGACCCAGTGGGTCCTAGGCTGGTGCCCCAAATTATCCAACTATGACTTTAGAAAACTTAATCTAGAATCCCAACCCTCACCCAGGTCTGGTTTGGCTGCTAATAAGTTGGGGTCCCTTTATTCTGGAAAAAAAACTCTCTTGGCTCTGTGATCCCAACATTCAAAGCTGAACCACAGAGGGAGAGAAGCAGAGAATGAGGCTTGAAGAGAGGGGGTGGGAGCCCTGCCTGAAGTTTTATGGAGCAGAGATAAGTCACTCTGCAGGGTCGGTTCTCCTTAGTCAAGATGTTCCCTCTTATACAGCAGCCTTCAAAGGCCCTGGCCAGCCAGTCTACCTCCAGCCCACCCCACAAAGTTAATGTATGTGGAAGTACTTTGTAGAGAGTAAAGAGATATGTAGTATAAAGTATTATCATAGTTGTATGATGAGAAAACCTCCAATAGAATCTTAGAGTCATGGATATTTTCCATACCTTTATTCTTTCACAGTCTTGCCTTTGTGAACTCTGCAAAAAAAGAGAGTGCAGGCTCTGGGGTGATACTACCTGCGTTTGGATCATGACTCTGGCACTTTTCGTTATTTAACTAAATAACTAAAGCAAGTTATTTAACTTCTCTATATCTAGAGATCCTTATCAGTAAAACAGAGATAGTAATAATAATAACACCTACATCAAAAGGGTGTTCTTGGGATTAAAAGGGCTAATGCATATGTGAGTTCTTGGTACATACTACACATTCAGTAAAAGTTAGCAATTAGTTTCTGCCTTTGGCTCCTGCCCACCTTACCTTCCAGGGTCCATCTCACTATACATGTCTCCCCTAGGCCTATAAATGTGGCCCCTGGATGCCCAGTTTATCCCATGGACATCAGCCAGGCCTGGTCTAAGCTAGGATCTCATGTTTCAATGAAAGCAGTGCCCTCTGACACTTGACTCTTTATACCTACCATGCTCTTAGGGTATATTCTCAGTAAACTTTCAAGTATTTGATAATCTAATTTAATCTGGAAAGAAAGAATGCATTTTAAAATCAGAAAATGAAATAGATAACTGATAAGTAACTACTGTATAGCACAGGGAACTCTTCTCAATACTCTGTAATGACCTATATGGGAAAAGAATCTAAAAAAGAGTGGATATATGTATATGTATAACTGATTTACTTTGCTGTATAGCAGAAACTAACACAACATTGTAAATCAACTATATGCCAATAAAATTTTTTTCAAAAAATCAGAAAGACCTCAGTTTGAATTCCAGTTACTCCACTTACTTGCTATGAATCCTTGGACAAAGTTCTTAAACTGTGTGGTACTCAGTTTCTCCACTTAAAATAGAATTACAGCATTTGTCTCCTAGGAATATTATTAAGATTAAATGAGCCACTGAGCGTCAAGTACCTGGAACACAACAGACACTCAGTAAATGGAAGCCAATTATATAATGACTTTTCAGTTTTCTTTTTTTTTTTTTAATTGGGGTATAGTTGTCTTACAATGTTGTGTTAGTTTCTACTGTACAGCGAAGTGGAGTTCCCTGTGCTATACAGCAGGTTCTTATTAGTTATCTATTTTATGCATGTTAGTGTTTATATGTCAATCCCAATCATTTTCTTTTAAGGGTTTTCAATCTCCTTCAACCAAGAGTGAGCATGTTTTGCTGCAGTGACTTTCAAATCATTTTTGGGAGCAAAATATTCTCTTCAAAATAAATCAAACAGATTAAATTGGCCCCATCATCCCCTTCTCTCCTGAAGGATCCCCTGAGACACTGCCTCTGAACCCTTAGAAAACTATCAGTACAGGATGAATTGGAAGACTTGAATTCTACTATCTGTTATGCCAGTAACAGTGGCATAACTATCTGTTATGCCAGGGAGACTTTTGACAAGTTACTTCTGCTCTCTGAGTCTCAGCTCTCTCATGGTTAAAATGGAGAGCTTGCAGTATGTAATCACTAATGACCCTCTGACTTCTATAACTCAAGGAGGACTCTGGTTACTGGATCTGATTATTGGTTTTCCTGTCTTTCCCCCATGCCTACCCCAATCTATTATGCTGAATAACTATTTGTTGGTACTCTATGAGATAGCTATATTCCCACCACTAGGGTACAACTGCTTCTATTAAATGAAGCAATATCATCCTGTGTTGCCTTGCTCCACACCTGGGCACCTGCATGTGGCAGAATATCACATACAACTATCAAACTGAGAATAAACTAACGGTCCTGGGAGTGAGGCTGTGGCTTTGGCCAGAGGGTGAAAGAAGCAAAAAGTGACATATCTACCTTAGTCCAAAGACCCTGAAGAATCCTCCAAAATGGGAAGTCAGGAGCTGGAGGTCCATGGGATCTTAAAGACCACATTGTTTCTTTTTAAAATATCCTTCACCTCAGGACTACCTATTATAAAAGAAGATGAACGTTTACCAATTACCTGGAGGCTTTAATTAGTGTCCAGAGAGTGTATTACCTAGTGGGCAAGTTGCCCAATGTTGAGTGAATGAAAGGAAATTGAGCAGGAGGCATCAGAAAGCAAATTCTAAAGGAGAGGGCAGAGAAGGGAAAGAGGGTGGTGGAGGCCTGGCCCGTGACTTCAGGAGTTCAAGGAGTCAAGTGTAGGTATGGGCAATATGAATGCCAGAATAAAGCCAAAGACCTTGTCATTCCAGCAAAGGCTATCTGTCAAGATCTTCAGGCAAGGCAGAATGAGGCTTCATGAGAGGTTGAAAGTAAGGCTGTAATTGTGAAAATACAGATAAGGCATGGTGCATAAAAAGAGTCCCCAAATACTTTCAGGTCCTATCTTTAATGTATACAAAAAAGAGTATAACTCTCAGAAGTGATAGTAGAATCAAGTGAAAAAACACATTTTAGAGTCCTTTGAAAACAATGAAATGTCTAATAAACATAAGATGCTACTTATTAAGGTATTGGACCCAATCAGTGCTTGTGATCAGCATCAAGGACAGATGACAGCAGAGCTAACTGCCTTCCAGGTCTTCCTTGAGCTCCCAGGTCTTCCAGCATGGGATTTAACCTTGAAATGAATCTTACAATTCATTTGTCAGGATAGGCCCAAACTGCCTAAAATGCATACCCAACATATGTGTCATGCAGCATATATACAATGTTTTCCCAGTAAATGAGTAGCTAGGCTGGGGAGCTTACCTAGTGGATTGCATGGAGTTAATTCCTCAATGTCCCCTTAGAGCTGAGGCAGGAACCTTGGAACACACCAGGAGAAGATGATCTAGAGCAGAGGTCAGCAAAATTCTTCTGTAAGGGCCAGACAGTAAATATTTTAGGCTTTGCAGGCCATACAATTTCTGTTGCAATGACTTAACTCTGTTGTTGTAATGCAAAAGGATTGATAGTCAATTTCTAAACAAATGAGTGTGACCATGTTCTAATAAAACTTTATTTACAAAACAAGATGATGGGATGGATTTGTCCCATAGGCTGTGGTTTACTGACCTCTGATCTAGAGGGCCAGTTGTAAATCATTTTAGGCAGAACTGGGTAATGTTTTACTAATATGCACCCAATTTGGTGGTATATAACAGATATTTAAAATGTGTGAAATCATCCTTTCATTACCCTGAACCTCAACTTTGGCCTTTATTCCAGATACCCCTTTTGGGAGAGCTCAGGTAGTCCTAGCTAACAAGCAGAGAATGTAGAAAAGATCAAGAAAGGCAAAAAAGAAAAAAAAAAGTTAACGGTTATGAAAGGTTAATAGAGAACTATGGGCATATGGAGTCCTAGAGTTGGCCTTGCAAGAGACATAGTCCTTCAACTGGTAGACATATTTCCATAAAAATTAATAAGACTGGACCACTGAGAACTGAATGACAGGGGGAAACCACGATTGCAGCAGAAGCAGGCTTAGATAAATACAAGGAGAAGCTCCAGATCAATTAGCCATTGACTTTATGCTAGGACCAGCACTGGGAGTTTTGCCTATGTTATTGTGTTTCATCCCCACCATCCCCCTCCAATAGAATGTTACTTCTACTAAAGCATGAGCGGTCTCAAAGGCAGAGAAATGATGTCGCTTGCTCAAGGACATGCAGCTAACGAGTGGGGACACCGAGATGACAATAGAGAACAATTTAACATCAGAGCCCATGCTCCCCTCCCCCACTCTCTGTCTGCCTTGGATTCCAAAGCCTGAGTCACTTAGGGAAGCTGAGGGTTTGTTCCTATGAGGCTCAGGTCCAGAGAATGGAACCTCTCCTCTCCAACCCCTTCCCATTTCAACCGGGCCACCCTCACCAGTCTCCCAACTCTCTCCAGAGGCTTCTCTCTGCAGCTACCCAAACTGGGAATGACTGGGAACCACTCTCCCACCCTGAAGACCCTCTCTCTCCCTTACATGCCGGTGATCCCTTGACCTTCATTAGTGCCCTGGACAGCGCAAGGCTCAGCACAAGTGGGCACTGAGGGGAGTGGGCCTGGGGCAGAGGAGGCTCTCTGAGGACCTGGGGGCTCCCAGAGTTATCTTCCACTGCCCTCCCCACTCAAAGAGGGCCTGGATGGCAGCTGCAAACTGCATATGAAATCCACCCCTCAGTGCTGCCAAGGGCAGGGAGGGTGGGGGGAATGTTTTAAAGTAAAGCAATAATATGCCTGCAGTAAAAGTTTACTGGCTTTTATATACATTCTCAATAATGAGGGGAGATATTTCAGCAGCTCAGAGGGGGCCACGGAGGAAAAGCAATTCCCAGCACCACTTCTTCAAGGTGAGAATCTGCCTTCCCCATATGGTCCATAACTGGGAGTGTTTCCCATTTAAAGGGGACTGCATCAAGCTCTGTGTCTCCTTCATTCCTCACTGGGGTTTGGAATGATTCCTCAAAGCTTCTGAATGAAGAGATTTAAGGTGTAACTTTGCACTGAAGATGAGTGGTGAATGTTTATACCCCAAACCTTGGAAGAGTCCAAACTCACAGCAACAGAGAGGTAAAGAGATGCGGAATTCCAGAGCGTTCCAGCAGCTCAGAGCTGGGGGCAGGGGTGCAAAGAGAAAGTCTGTGTCCTCAAGCTGCGAGCTCTGGGAAATAAATGGAGGCTGAATCAGAATGTTGCTGTCCTAGACAAGGACCTTAAGGGGCCATGTTCCCATGAGATGGCCAGGAACCTAAGAGAAAGTACAGATAAGACTCTCCCAGGGTGCCTGGGAAACGGGTACAACTGGGGAGCTGGAGAGAATGCTTGGCCACCTCGAAGCACAGGAGATGCCTTCAGAGATTCAGGTGAAGGGGCAGAAATGAGGTGGTGGCCAAGATAAGGGAAGAGCGCTTGAGGGAGGCTGGTGCAAAGGCAAATGACCCTGCTGTGGGACCAGGAGAGAAGCCTGCTCTTCCGAGCTGCCCTCTCACACTACCCAGAGATGGAAGATTCTTTTTGTCCTCCGCAGGAAACTGATTGCAGCTGAGACGCCCTTGGGATTTGACACAGACCTGTGGGGCCCCATGGTGCTCACCGGCTAATGGGCATCGTGTCAAACCTCATTAACAGAAACATGCCTGATTTCAAACTCGTGATCAAGTGGACACAGACAAGACTTGAACTGACATGTGAGCTTTCAGTGAAAACAGTTTGTTCCACAAATCAAGAATGTGAGAGAATTATGGGCAAGAGGGATAATTAACCTACTTGGGGAAAAGCAGCTGATTTCAAGAACTTGGAATGACATTAGCGCCTCTCTCTTTGCATCCAAATAAGTGATAGCCGTCTCCCTGCATCAGAGGCCCAGCAGACCCTCTGCCCCATAACACTTCCGTCAGTCACTAATAGGTGTTGTTGCCTGTGCTTAAAATAGCAATAGTAACTCTCCCCTACTTTCAAGGTCCAGCTCAAATCACCCCTCTCCTGCCCCTGCATGAGGCTTTCTAGGACTTCTCAGTCCAACACCTTTCCCTAAAGCATCCGGAGTCTAAGTCACCTAGGTGCCACTTATGGGTTACCTTGAAATATAAGTTCTTCTATCCATGCCCAAGTCGTACAGCCCTAACTGGACCAGAAGTACCTGGAGACTAAAAGGGAGTCTTTATGGCAATTTGACCTGTTAGGTCACCAAGAACTCTGTGTTGGCTAATTGAAAGGGAAGTGTGATTTTCTAGCAAAATCTTTATATATGGATACTATGAAATATTAGGAAGCAATTAAAAAGGATAAGTTGGAGCCATATATATTGATTGACCTAGGAAGATATCCATTTCACTGTTAGTGGAAAAAAATTATTGTAGGGTTATGCAAATTGTGTGATCTCATTGTTGAAGAAAAAAATTTTTTTAATATTTTATAAACATTTAAATACGTTTTGAGTGAATGTAGAGAAAAGAAAGGAAAGATATACAACAAACTGTTAATGTTTGTTTGGGGGGATGGAGGTGGGGATGGAGGAAGGAGTTGGCTTTTCCTTTTCGGTCTCCGTGTCACATGGCTTGTTGAAACAAGCATGCGTTACTTTTTACTCTGGGGGTGGATGGATCAGTAAGCATTAGAAACAATGCAAAGTCCAGCTATGTCAGACTTTGCTCTAAGCCAGACAGCATTACCTCTTTCCCATGAGGCTTAACCGCCAAGCTCAGCATGGGGAGGGGCCTGGCAGATCATCTGTCCCTCCTGCCATCCCATGTGGCATCCACGCACAGCCTCCCTGGGGATCTTAAACACAACCCCCTGTGCCTGCCCACCTCTGAGGTTCCAGCCCCATCACTCGCTTCTCCTTGAAGTGACCGTGAGTGGCTCTCTGTTTCTTCGGTCCCAGAGAGCCCTGCCTGAAACAGCAGATAGCACTTGAGGACTAGATATTGTCCATTTCTCCTTCCAGGTCCACTCTCCACCCCCATCTTAGTGTCCCTAGGAGGCTGGCATCCATGGACAGCATCAATAAGACTCCCTTACGGGGTTGGGTTCAGCCAACAGGAGGATCAAGGGACCAGAGGGTGGGAGGAGAGAGAGGTCAGGCTCTTCATTCCCCCAGCTCTCTCACAGCCCAGCCCCAGGCGGGCAAAAGCTGTGTTCCTCTGCTGAAAACCACTGCTGCTGCTGGGCACCCCTTCCGCAGCCTTCTTGGGGTGTGGTAAGCGCTTCACGTCTCAGGTGGGGGCCCAGTGTGGTAATAGTTTCTTACTGTGACTAATCCCAAGGTATTTCGCATCCCTGGTCCCCTCAAACATGCCTACACTTGTGAACAGTCCCTTTATTAAGCTCTCTTCAATCCCCTCTATGAATGTACCATCTGTTTCCTGCCAGGACCCTGAGCAGCTCCCCCAGGCTCTGCCACTGGCAAAGGGCTCTGAGGCGCTCCAGCAGAGAGCCAGGGCTGTATCAAACACTGCCTACGCTGTGAGAAGCCTCTCCAAGCCAGAGACGGGCGCAGCGTGGAAACGCCTCTCTCAGGCAGGCTGTCCAGCCCGAACTCGGGGAGCTGTAACAGGCACAGACGTGCAGCCTGGGTCTCTCACCCACTAGCCACGGACAGGCGGTACACAAGGCCAGCTCGCCTCCCTGCCGGCCATTTGAACAGAGGAATCAGCAAACTAGGAGAGATGGAAATCTCCACGTCCCCGCGCAGGCCAGATACAATCAGAGGGTTCTGCGGAGCCAGCTGCTGCAGTCCGCCAGCTCCCATGGCAAAGTCAGTCATGCTCCTGGGCCTCTCACCCAGCCGGCGTCTATCAGGCAAGGAACAGGGAGAGAACAGATGCAAACAAGCCATCTAAAAATACACCCGTTGCAGACTTCATTAAATGTGCGGGAACGTTCTTAGTCCCTGGGGCAATGACGGGACCACAGGATCTCAAGGGGCACGAGCGAAATGGCAGCTAAAGTAAAACTCAATATAAAAACAACAGCAATAATGACAAATATAGATATCCGATACCAAAAATAACTGTTCCTATTCAAATCCTAATTTGACCTACCACTAACCTACCTAGTTATTAATCAAGCTGAGCAAGGTTGAGCTGTGGCCTCTGTACCAGCACCCTTCCACCATCCAGAGCCCATCATTCAATCTGTGTGTGCTATTAACCCATGAACTCCAAGAGATGTGAGGGGGACCCATCTCAGGCCCACTTCTAGACAAAGCAGGAGGTTACAGCCAAGTGGGGCCTGAAGGTCAGGCATAGATGACAACAGACAAGCAAACAACCCCTCCACCATCACCCACCACCCACCCACCCACTTTCTTGGCAGCAAGAAAGCAAAGTTGTTCTAGACCCAGGTATAGAACAGCCAGGAAAACAAAGGACAGGTTTTCATGTCCATAAAGGCCTATGTTCTACCTTTAGTTTAGTGAGAACACTGATTGAACGTTATAGAAGTCAAGTTTAAACTGGCTTAAGCAGAAAAGGGGACTGATTGACTCATATAACTGAAGTCCAGGGATGAGTCAGGCATGGCTGGATCTAGGTGCTCAATGGATGTTACCAGGAATGTCTAGCTCTCTGCCTCTCGGATCTGCTTTCCTTGGTGGGACTTGATTCTCATTATTCATGGGTGGCCCCCAGCAGCTCCAGGCTGATACCTGTTATTAAGCAGGTACAATATATGCAAGTTCCCAAAGGAGTCTTAGATTTGAGTTTCAGTGGTATGACCTGTGTCCCTCGCCCATCTGTAACCAGTCCTGTGGCTAGGAGAATGGAATACTCTGACTGGTCATGTCCAGGTCACGTGCTCACCCCTGAGTCTTGGAAGTGGAGTAGTCTGGCATATAGTAGGCATTCAAAAAAACATGTTGAATGCATGAAGGCATGAATGAATGGATCAATGAGGAGTGGCCCAGAGGTGTGAAAATTCACGGTACCCTGGGGGACAGTGAGTTGGCTACTGTGGGTGAAAGAATGTGATGGGAAAGCCAAGAATGAACAGATAGTATCTGATGTGGTAGCCATGGTCAAGGTAGTCCGCCAACTGGACTACAAGCCACAGGACACATGGAGAAGCCCAGATGAGCCGTCTGCCTTCTGGAGCTTACAACCTGCTAGGAGTCACGTTACAACTACCTGCATGTTATAACAAGGAAAATGTGATGGGCCCTATAGGAGCAAGGGGATGTCTTCCCACTTGGGGAAGGAGGAGGGCTTCAGGGAGCTTTCAGTGGAGGCGTCTGTATTCTATTTGGAGTTGGTGAGTGGGCATAGTTTAGACAGGTGGAAAAGAATGAGTGCTTCAGGCAGAAAGGCTGCTCGGGAAGATGGGGGCTAGGGTGGTAGTTCTGGTAGAGTACAGGTCTGGGAGAGGGGGCACCTAGGAAGGGGTTCGGAGGCCCTGGGGGAAGGCTGAGGCTTCTGGCCAAGGGTTTAGAGCTTTACTCTTTTGGCCGTGGGGCACTGCAGTGGCTTCTTGAGCCAGATTGTCTCAGTCACCACCTTAGAAATGGCATCTGCCTTGTCTTGGGGCATCTCAACTCAAATTCATGGTTTCAAGGAATTGACGGGATCTCTCTTCCCAGCAGGCTGCTGCTGCAGGGGTGGATGATTCTTCTCTGAGGGGCAGAATCTTCAGGCTGCAAATCGCCTCCCTGACTTTCAACCATTTCCAGCAACAAAGGCGTAGCTCATCTTAAAGAGCCACGTTTCTTGGCATGCGTGATAAACTCAACTTTAAACTGATTATTGAAATTTACAAGCTGTTAATCCAGTGGCTGCAGCGAAACCCCATTCTCTCCACTGTTTAATCTTTACTTACAATGACAGAATTCATATGTTCTCTCTCAGCTGCTCTCAGCAGCCCCCGCCATGCCTTCTCCAGACCTCTTCTGCAGTCACTTCACACAGCAAATACACTCACATAATTTCCTCTCTCCCTCTCCTTTTCCCTCTCCCTCTCTGTCTCTCATCTCCTATCTCTACCTCTATCATCTCTAGCCCTAGCTCTAGCTCTGTCCCTAAATGAGGCATATCTGGAAATTACTGGCCAAAGCAAGCAAGGAAATCATAGGGGAAAATTCTGTGCAGGGGAAAAGAATGGATTCTTAAGGATCTTTGCCCACCCTGCTGGGGAGTGGTCCGGTAGGCTCAGATGACTGCTTGGTTTGATGAGCAATCTTAGCTGGCCATCTGGGTTGGGCCCCTCAGCAGTGGTGAGCCTTGTCAAGGGCTTCCTCGGGGTTACCTGGGAGCGTCACTGGAGTGGGTGGTATGCCCCTCCCCCAATAAGCAGCTTTACTGCCAGTCTGGAGCTCACAGATGCCGGGGCTGGTACTCACTTGGCCAAGTCAGAGCTGCCCCCCTGTCCCCACACCAGACGAACCACAAGCACAGGGGATCTCGTGTGATTTTCTAGAGCAGGGGCTCTAGAAAGGACCTAAGGGGGTTAGTGCCTCCCTCGTGTCTATCCTGCTGGGCTAAGGCTTTGTCCTCTGGGAACAACATCAAGACCAGTGTTACTACGTATACGGCGCTTTCTTCATCTTCTTCCCAGAAATGAAGTTATCACGTGGAGTGGAATGGGGAGAATTGACATAGACAAGGAAGCTGATCCCCGGGTGTAGGGCTCCTTCTGGCAGTGGGATGAGGGTGGGCCGCCTGCTTACCTTCCTTTGTCAAATTTGATCCATTTGATCCATCCATTCTCCTTAGCACTAGGCTCTCTTCACTCAGATGGTCCCCAGGATGAATTCTCAGCCAGGTTCAAAACATGTCACTGGATGGTATCTGCTTCCATCCATCCATCCTTCCACCAATGGCCTGTGGAGTATTGCAGGCTGATGACATCCAGAGCCCTGTGCTTGACTCTGGGTGGGAGGGAGGGGGCAAGACATAGAAGAAGGATTCCTTTCCCTGAGAGCTTCTAACTCATTAGATAGACAGACGCAATCCCCACAAACCTCCCAGATGGCAAGTAAATTACAACCAAGGGCAGGTGCCGGCGGTCTTAAGGAAGGTTCCCAGATACTGACATGTGACACCTCTGCTTACATCTCATCCACCAGATATGAATGCATCTGCCTTGACCTGGGTCAGCTGGGCTAGAGCAGGGGGGGTGGAGGTAGGGGATTCAAGAAGGCTTCATAAGATACCCAGACGAGGCAAACGCGTGCATGCATGAGCGTGTGTGCATGCATGTGCTTGAGTGTGTGCGTACGTGTGCATCTTCAGACTGGCCTTTGCCGGGACTGTCAAGCCACAGGATTGTCCCTGCCTCCCTTTTAAGTGCCCTTCTCCCTCTTTCCTCAGCACCCTCTGTCCCCTCCCCACTCCCCTCATCCTCCTCCCTCTCTCCCCTCCCCTTTCACTTTAGGAAGTAATTAACAAGGCAAGACTATCTGCCCTTGCAGTCACACCGCCCCAAACGAGGTGCTGGTTTGGGGCCCTCCCTAAGCAGTTTTTAAGAAAGCGATCTAAGCTGAATCGAGTATCCTTCCCCGCCTCAGATTTTAGCAATGGAGTAATTTCTCTGGAAAATAATGGTAATGAAAAATGGCTTCCAATGATTCAAAGCCTATTTCCATGAATAATTCAGGAGCAAATGCTCTAGGGCTCCTTACCTGCTTGGTCACAGCACCCCTCCTCCACCCCCGCCCCTCCCTCACTCCCAGGTGCTTCTTAATTCCCCCCAAAAGACTGTAACTCTCTGCACACTGAAGTACCCAGAAACTTGGTCACCTGGAAATGCCAGTTAAAATAACTGCCATTATATGTAGAACCCGCACCATGAGCCCAACACTGGGTTAAGCATGTTGTGTGCATTCCCTCATGTCATTTCCTCAGGATCTGGTATTATCTACTTTTTACAGATGAGGAAGAAGAAGCTCGGAAATCGAAAGAAATTATCCCAAGGTCATATAACTAGGAAGTGATGGAGGAAGGATTCAAGTCCAGGAGATGCCAGAGCCTGGGCCCTCTGCCAGCACTCCGGTGCTGAGTGCTGACGGCCATCTACACAGGGGGGCAGGGCCTTGCTAGGCAGCGGTCCAGACCACCCCTCTCCTCGTGCCCACCCTCAACTCCGAAGCAGGAGAGAGCTCTTTCAGCTCATTTCAGCGCTTTAGGATTTGCACTGAATCGTTCCTCCTCCTGGGAAGTTTCTGGACCCCCCCAGTTTATAGCATTGGCTTCCTGCAAGATCTGTTTGATGGACAGAAACCTGGGAAACATTTTCGAGCCCTCTGGCATCTAGGGGCAGGCTTTGCCTTATCTCGACTCCAGCTCCTTGGAGGAAACTTTTACAAAGTTTGATGTGTAGGTGAAAGCAGCCTCAGTACCCACAATCCCCTCCCTCATCTTCCCATCACCATAGCAACTTATGTCCCATCATCACCAAGAGGAGAGATGGAAGGAGCAAGCTTGCAAACAGGACTTTTAGCTTCCTGATCTAAGTTATTTGTACATGGATCTGCTCTGGTTCTTTAACTTTTCCCTGTGAGATTGGGCACATGGTCCCTGCTCTACACTCAGCACGGAGAAGGGACCCAAGTTGGCCAAGACCCCACCAATAGACAAAGCCTAGACACCCACTAGTGGGAGAATAAAGAAGGCACATTGACTCTGTCCATCCCAGTCATGAGTGGGCTTTGATCAGCTCCACGGCAGAGCCAGTGGACTCCCAGTATCCATCCCCCTTTCTTCCTTAGAAACAGAATCCTGAGACTGATTCCTACACACTGTCTCTAGGAATAAAGCCTACATGTCCTGGCCTCCCTAGGCAGGTGGGTTCTGACCACATGAAATGGAGCAGAAGTGTGTGGGAAACTTCTAGGAAGTCTTCCTTTTCCTTCCCTTCTTCCCATTTTCTGCCCATACTCAGAAGTGACGGCAGTAAAGGACCCGAGCTACAGCCAAACCAGCAGGAGAGTCCCTGACCTCATTCATCTCTTGCCCTCCTCCCACCTGCTGGCCCTTCACACTGGCCAGACCCGCCTGGAAGACAGAGGACTTGAGCTGACTGGTCCTTAGTTGTCAGCCTCTGGGGCTCAAGTAGAGAACCTCCAACCAAGGCAGGTATGACCCCAGAAGACCCCGCACCCACTTCTCCCTTAGGCAGAATCCAAATAACTCATACATTCCTGCCAGAACTCCCACCCTTTAAACCCACCTCAGCATTCCCAGCCAAAAACATTTGAGACTGCAGCCAATTTGCATACAGACCATTATTTGTACTTGCTAATTTCTTTTTGTTTTTGTTGTTGTTTTCATTTTTTTCATTGTGATAAAATATAGCTTACATAAAATTTACCATTTTAACTAGTTTTAAGTGCATAGTTCAGGGGCATTAAGTATGTTGACAAGGTTGTGCAACCATCACCACTATCCATCTCTAGAACTTTGTCATCATTTTAACTGAAACTCTATACCCATTTAACAATAACTCCTCCCTCTAGGAGCTGGCAACCACTATTCTACTTTCTGCCTCAATGAGTTTGATGACTCTAGGTACCTCACATAAGTGGAATCCTTCAATATTTGTCCTTTTGTGACTAGCTTATTTCACTTAGCATAATGTCTTCAAGGTTCATACAACTTATAGCATGTATCAGAATTTCCTTCTTTTTTAAGACATATTTCATTGTATGTATAACCACATTTTCTTTATGTGTTCATTCACAGATGGACATTTGGGATGCTTCCACATTTTGGCTATTGTGAATAATGCTGCTATGAACACGGGTGTATAATATCTGTTTGATTCCCTGCTTTCAATTATTTTGGATGTATACCCAGAAGTGGGATTCTGGGCCATACAATAATTCTGTGTTTAATATTTTGAGGAGCCACCATATGGTTTTTCCACTGTGGTTTTACCGTTTTACATTTCTACCACTGCTGACTTGTTTATCATCATTCTTTTCACGGCATTTTATGTGCCTGTATGTTGTTTCTTCACCCAGACAGTCAGTACCTCCAGTACAAGGACCACACCTTCTCTTGCCTACGGTTTTGACAGCAATAACTATTTATGGGGGACCAGTGGTAGAAAGACACCAAGCACATTAACAAAGATGACCAAGATCCTTTCCTAGATCTCAGGAAATCAAGATTTTCAACCTAGAAAGAAAAATACCCAAGAAAATAAATGCAGCGACATGGGCTATAACACAGAAACAACATGCTAATTCCCACAGGGATACTTAAGGAAGTCTTCCCAGTAAAGATGGTATTTGAGTTGAGCCATGAAAGATGAGAAGACTGTCTAGAGCCAGCACTGAGACAGGGAACTCCGGGTGAGGGAAACAGTGAGAGAAAAGGTACGGCAGTGTGAAAGCCTCTGGTGTGTTTAGGGGCCAGCAGGAGCTCAGGGAGGACAGTACCTCGATGCAAGGGCAACCAACTAGGAAGCAACGTTGGTGGGGTAAGTTGGGGCCAGGAATGAAAACCTTATGAGTTGCCGCGTTGAAGAGTTCTGGCTTTATCTGGGAGGCAGTGAGGAGACACTTAATGCTTTTGAGCTGGAGGTGTCATGATCAGAGCTTTGTCTTAATAAGGAAAGCAACAGCAATGTGAGCATGAACTAGGAGGGAGGAGATCAGAGGCCGGAAGCCAAGTCCAAAGGCCACTGCAAGTTTGGCTTTACGATATTATGAACCTTGAAAGTGACGCTAATCACAGAGTGGGTCTGTGTTTGGGACTCTGGTAGGAGAGCTCTGTGCAGGGTGCCCTGTAGGATGCGAGCTCATCCTTTCCAAACTGAGGGAACCCACCGTGTGCTACCTTCTTCAGCCTTTCTCAGTTGACATGTGGCGTAGACTCCAAGTCAAGAATCACTTGGCCTTCTGCGGGGCCCACAGAGGCAGGGGTGAAATGATCCCATTGCAAAGGCTTGGGATGGCCGGCTGGGGCAGGGCATAGATGGAGAACATGACAGACACACAGGGCACGCCTGGTAGGAAGAGCTAAGTGAAGGCCAAGTCAGGATCTCTACTGGACTCCAGAGCCTGAGAACACTACGAGTCTCTGGCCCCCTCCGCCTCGAGTGCCAGCGAGATGAGCAGTGGGCAGGTGGGCAGTAACATCACTGTGGAAACCATGCAGACCTGACAACTCCTGTACCCTGATGCTCCGAGAGAGCCCCCATACTACCCCATATCAACGTGGGCAAGGTGGAAAGAAGAGAAACTAATCGTCCAGATCAGACAACGTGAAGTCTGCTTTTCCACTCATCACAATGCAGACTCAGCTATGGGAAACAACACCTTGTGTAACTATGGGGGAAATGTGCTGCTCTTCAAAGAAGCTCAATTTCTTTTTTCCTCCCACAAAAGCTGTCATCATTCAGGTCTTAATAGCAGCAGACTTGGTAAAGGGAAGAAGACGTTTGGGAAAATTTTTACACCTCCTCCACCTCCATTCAGTCTTCCATTTGGGGGATAACCAACAACTTCTTCAAGTCACTTCTCAATGTTCCATTCTTTCTAAAACGTCCATGTCATCCCTTAAAAACAACTAACGTGGGGCTTCCCTGATGGCGCAGTGGTTGAGAGTCTGCCTGCCAATGCGAGCCTGTGCTCCGCAACAAGAGAGACCGCAATAGTGAGAGGTCCGCGCACCGCGATGAAGAGTGGCCCCCACTTGCTGCAACTGGAGAAAGCCCTCGCACAGGAACTAAGACCCAACACAGCCATAAATAAATAAATAAATAAATAATTAAATAATTAAAAACAAAAAGCAACTAACGCCGCAAGGCCTTCTATGTTTTTCAGCCTATATTTTAGATGAACAGTTGTATTAAACAGCTGTTGCTAAGGAATGAACACCCCCCAAATCCCACTGGCACCCAACGAGAGGCATTTACGTTTCATCAGCAGGTTGGCTGGGGCAGCTCTGCTTCACGTGTTTCTCATCCTCATCCCGGGGTCAGGGGTGAGTCAGGTGATGGTCACAGCAAAAGAAGGCAAGTCGACTGCACCAGCGCATCCCAAGCCTCTGCTTGTACCATGTCCCCTAGCACCCCATTGGCCAAAGCAAGTCCAGTGGCCAAACCCAGCATCGAAAATCAAGGACATGTAATCCATCTTTTTGAGAGGGACTGCAAAGTGATAAGGCAAGGGGCATGGCTATAAAGAGGGGTAACCCCATCCCCATAATAAGTGAACTATCTGCTATTCACCAGGCCCTACATTTGCTGAGTTTCCACTACATGCAAGGCACCATGGGATATCAAGTTGAATTCCAACCAGTCTTCACCCTCCAGGAATTTACAACCCAATAAAAGAAACAAGTAAGTCCATAAAGAGGTAACATTGGAATATGAAGCAAAGAGCTTGGGGAGGAAGCGACATATCCTGTCTGCAAACGTCAAGGACTACTTTGCAGGAGAGGGAACGTCTTAGGTACAAGAATGATTTTGATGGGTAAAAAAGGAAAGGACCTTAGCTCTCCAGTCAAGAGCAAGAAATCCAAGATCAAAGATGGTGCCTAATATTGTGTTCTTTTATATTGTAAACTGCTTTCGTAGTACTGGATACTAAGGGTGCAGGGGGGCTGGGTTCCCAGCATGACAGTGCTGAAGAGGATTTGAGAGGTCACCTAATCCAAGCCTGTATCAGGACCCCCAAACTCTCCTAAGCCCTGGGGACCCAAAGATGAACAAGACACGGTTTCCTGCCTTCAGATCAGGCAGTCCTTAAAACTCTCAGAACAGATGAGAGATGTTTGCACATGCATGCAGGTGTGCGGCTTATGACTGTGGGAAATCAGTAGCACAGTTTGCAACACCAAAACCACACAAAACAAGGACAGCGTTAATGTGGAAGCTTCCAGGACAACAGAGATGCTGAGAAGCTTCAGGTCAAGGTCCACACTTTGCACCTTTCCCTGGAAGAGCATCTGAATTCTCTGTTGGCGTCTGGAGTAGAATTTCTTGTGAAGCCCCCGGGCTCCAAAGAGTTTGGGTGAACTCTGACTATCTTCTCAGAACTTGGAAATTAGGAGCAAGGTTGCCTCTTCAGACCCATCGGTTCTCAGTTACATTGGGGAAACCAAGGCTGCCTAGTAGCCTTCTCTTGCTGATGATCTGAACTAACAAATGCTCAAGATCATCTAGAGGTTAATGCAGCAGGAATTCTCACTGTGGAGTCTAGGGATGGTCATGAGTAAGTCTGTAAGCACCCTGAAATGACATATAAAATGTGTGTTTTCATGACTACAATTTTGGAGTAAGAATTCATAGCCTTCATCAATCTATATTCTCAGTACAACTATGACCACTTCCAAAAAGTTAAAAATATTTGATCCACTCCTTCCTTCACTTATTCAACAAATACTGATGCTGACAATTCAGAGACCAGGTATTCAGCCCTGGGAATACAAGCAAGATAAGACGCCACGCCAGCCTTCAGGTAGGACAACCCATGTATCGTCTTGCTCTTCCAAGAAACCTATTAGACAGGTCAGCAGAACTTGAAACCCTTTCAAAACATGGGCCCATCTTGTCGCCCAACATTATTCCTCAAGATTCCCCACATCCTCTCCCCTCCCCGCCCCCCCACCACTCCGCCCCTGTCTCCTTCCCTTCCAGCTTTCCACAGATATTTAAGGAGCACCTCCTTTGAGCCTGGCCCTGGGGCTGTATCTTTTTTTTTTTTTTTTTGACAATTAACTTTATTTTTTTTAAACATCTTTTTTGGAGTATAACTGCCTTACATTGTTGTGTTAGTTTCTGCTGTATAACAAAGTGAATCAGCTATACATATACATATATCCCCATATCTCCTCCCTCTTGCATCTCCCTCCCACCCTACCTATCCCACCCCTCTAGGTGGACACAAAGCACCGAGCTGATCTCCCTGTGCTATGCAGCTGCTTCCCACTAGCTATCTATTTTACATTTGGTAGTGTATGCATGTCCATGCCACTCTCTCACTTCGTCCCAGCTTACCCTTTCCCCTCCCCGTGTCCTCAAGTCCATTCTCTACGTCTGCATCTTTATTCTTGTCCTGTGGGGCTGTATCTTTTTTAATTGCTGGAACCATGTATTGGACTGAACCAATGTGAGGCAATTCATCTCTGTGGCAAAAAAAAAAAATCAAAGATCTCTCCTCCCCTCTCCCCTGCCACCCTGCCCTGCCCCAGTCAGGGAAAGCTTTGTTTTCTCTTTGAAGAAGCCATAATGAAGACTCCCCCTATGTTTATGGTTTATGGAAGAAGAACATTAGAGAATTGCCATGGTTACAGGCCCCATTCTGCCTCCATCTAAGGACCAGAGGGAGCTGGAGGAAAGTGCCAAGCAGCAGCTCCTGGGGCCGCTCAGCCTGGAATCATCATCAAAAAAAAATGTTTACATCAGAGGAGAAACTGCTCCTCAAATAGCAAAGGAAAAACGCCAGCCTTGATGAGATCGTTACACAGAGTCTTGGCTGGGTTGTTTCTCCCTCGTTCCCCCTTCCCCCTGCCGCATTATTATTTAAGGTTGTATTAAATCAGGCAAAGGGAACAGACGACAAAATGCAACTTAGTATCGGCAGCTCTGGCAGGATGCTCGGGCTCAGTGCCAGCCCCACATCTCGTCCTCTTCATCTTCAGCCGCAGCAGCCTTGGCCACCAGCATCGCCATCTCCCTGCAGACCCTGCCGGAGGACCAGCCCAGAGTCTACCGAACCGACCTGAATCCATCTCCCTGGGGGCTCAGGGACTTGAGTAGACCATTCTGATTCTGAAATAGAACCAGCGTAGGCTACAACGAGGCAACCAGCAACCTAATCCAGCTCTGTTCCTTGTTAACTGTGTGTCCTTGGGCAGGTGTCTTTGACTCTCTGAACTATGATTTCCTTTCCTTTAAAACAAGGGCATAGGTAACCATCCTGAAAGTAAAGCAGGGGAATAGTGTTGTTAAGGGTCAGGTCCTCTCATGCCTCAGTTCCCTCACCTACAAAACAGGAATGATGATGGCACTCACCACAAGGAGTCGTGAGGATAAACACTGTCACTCAGAAGTGGGCGTGGCCATGAGGATGCTCGTCAATGGGCCCTGTCATCCCTACGGCTACATCACACAGCACGTTGTTCTGAGTGTCTCCATTCTTTCAGGAAGCCCGGAGACGATGCATTTCTGCAATAAGGGGTGTTGCTCGGGCTGCCAGATGGCAGAAGAGGCTGTTGACATTATAACAGAATGATTTTGAACCCCTCTTTCTTCCTCCCTCTTCCCTACCCCAGTCCCTCCCTCTGAAGGAATGCATGGATATGGGGTTACTACGTGGCATTCATTCGGAAGGGCTTAACCTGAGCTGGGGTGGGAGGTGTGAGAGGCCCCCCGGGGTTGCCGGGGAGGCTCCCTTGGTGGCAATCTGAGGGTAGGAAGCCTGGATTTCCTCACTCCCAGCTTCTGGAGGCAGAGATGTCTTGGGGAGGGTTCCCTGAAGAGGGAAAGCCGGAGCTGAGAGGTCCCAGTGGAGGAAGCCACAGCTGAAGGTGAGGAAACCAGATCGCGTTTGTTAATGACAATGGACTCATTCCGGACTGAGTGCACTGTCTGTGTCAAGCGAGCACCAAGCCTGCCTGAACTCACCGCAGCCCCACACGCCCTCTGAGGCACACGCTATCCTGTCCCCACGGCGCACGTGAAGAGACTATGGCGTCACAGCCTCCTGCCTGAGCGCACACAGCTTCCATGTGGCCGAGCCCGGCTTTGACCCGGGATGGTCTGGGCTTCTCCGCCCAGTAGGGAAAGAGCTGTGGGTGGCGTACAAGTGCCGTGGGCCTCGAACCCCAGACCCTCTGCTCTTCCTCATCACTCGGTTCTCTGTTGTCTTGTTGGTATCCCTGAGAACTTGAAAAGGTGTTACTTGGAAATCCAGCCTTGTGTCACCTGTGCAGACACCCAGAAGGAGAATTTGGAAGTCGAAAGGCAGCTGCGGGTGTGCGAGGCCAGCAGTCCCATTCCCATGCTGAGATGCTTCACCAGAGACGGCCTTGGAAGACCCAGACCCAGGCTTTAGTTCTTCCAGCAGAGGGGATTCCTTCACGCAGGCCTGTGGGTACATTAGGTGGTTTAACCAATCAGTTTAAGCGGCACTGTGCCAGCCCAGAGGGCGTGCAGGAGGAAGCTGCCTCATTCCCTGTGCCAGGAGCTGTCCTAAGTACTTTACACGCATTATGCCTTCGTCCTCACCACTACCTGATGAGATAAATACTGAAGTTGTTCCCATTGTATGGATGGAAAAGGAGCCCCAGAGAGGTTAAGTGCTCTCTCCAAGTTCCCAAAGTGGAAAGTGACAGAACCCAGAGCTGCCCAGACCCAGACTCCAGATCCCATTCTCTGTGCCCAGTGGATCCCCGCTCAAGGCAGAAAGTGAAAAGAACTGTCATAAAGGCACCAGGCAGGTCTGTTTAACCCCAGACCTAATGGCTCTCGGCCATTAAGACAAGTTCCCTCTCCTCAAGGAAGTCCAGCCTCATTGGAGGGACAGGACAGCTACCAAAGCCAGCTAAGGAGCACTGGGAGAAGGTCCATGGTGAGGGATGGAGCCAAGAGTGTCGACGCCTATAGACGAGAGATCCCTGAGGGCTTCTGGGAGGAGGTGAGCTGAGAGGAGGGACTCATCAGAGCAGAGGGGAACCAACCCAAGCAAAAGCAGAGAGATGGGGACATGTGTGGAAGGGGCAGAGGGAAGAGCAGAAAGGCCAGTAGGGCGCCCTGAGAGATGAGCTGGAGGAAGCCCCTGCAGTGGGCAGTAAGGAGCAGCAGGGTGTCTCAGAGTTGACGTGTGACAGACTTCAGGGTCAAGAGCGACCGTGGGGCTGAGCCCTTGACTCCCCACTTGTCCCAAGGAGGGGCTCTGGAAAATGGGACATTGTGATTTAGGGAAGCCCGAGGCCTCGTGCCCCATCCATGTCTAGCCCCCCTCTCAGAAGGAAAAGCAATTTTCCATCTTAATGTATCCGAGTCCCAAACCTGCTGACCTGTGCAAAACTCCTCCTAGTGATTTATTTGTCTCCTCTTGCTAAAACAACTGCCTCATTATTTTAAGTCACAAACACGCCAAAAGCATGAGCTCCCTTAAGGGGTCAAACTGGGCCTGCGATGGGAACCAGAAAAAGCCCAGGGAAGCATTGTTTGGCAGGGCCGCCATAGCACTCTGGGGCCACAAGGAACCCTTTAGAGACCCTAGTTCACAAGGGATTTAGCCAGGTGGTACCAGATCAAGAGATAGCCTGAGCTCATGCAACAACCAGTAAAATAATCCCGGGAAGCCTCAATTTACCTAACGATGAAACCAGGGCACCTGTGCCATGACAGATATCATAGAAGAGCTTTCACGGAGTCCACAGTGGACTCAGCTGTAGTCAGGGACAGTCTTATACTTTAAAATACCCTGTTATTCTCAGATAGCAACAGAAATAATAATATCCCCAATACCCCTACTCCACCCTCCATTTCCTCCTTTGCTGGAAAAGGATGGGTGTTAGAGACTGGTCACCAAATATTTTCCTATACTGACTGCACATACTATTTTCAGAGTGGACATGCTCTCTTCTCAATTACAGGGATGGTTTAAGGAAGGCACTGTCTTTATACTTATTGTTGATCCCCTCTGGGATCTGGCACGGGACTGACACAGGGTGGAAACTCAAACAAGAGGTGTTTAACCAGCTGATCGTAGAGGCAGAAAGGGCCTGTGGGTGAGAAAACTCGGTCTGCTGGACTGGCCAGGTAAAGACTGGCTCAGTGTATACTGAGGACGTGGCCCGCCCATTGCCCACACATACAGGCGTTGGATGGATGGATGGATGGAGGGATTCGATGGATGAATACATGAATAAGATGACCTAATCCTGAGGAGATTTCTCTGGCCCCTTCAAACTAACTCTGAATTTTGACTCTTTTCCCCCCTCCACAGGCTTAGTTATTCCAGCCAGGCTGCACCCAAAGGCAGAAGGGGCAGCCTGATTCGTTTTCTCACTTGCTTATGTTATGTAGGTTAATAACACAAAAACAACTCGATGTCATGTCCCAAACAGTTCTGCCGATGCTGTCAGCCTCCTAACTAATGCCATTGCCCAGCAGGCCCTCAGCAGCCTGTCGCTCTGAGAGTACTCTGAGCCCCCAGCAGGTCATGCCAGGCCTGGTGCAGCCTGCATCGAGCCCCAGCCAGTGACTTCCTCTCTTGCCCACCCGGAGACACAAACACTTATGACAAGTTCAGCGTGAGGCAATTCAGTGCCATCACATTCCCAAAAATGTGGTTATCAACATCATGTTGGAAAATAGGCTATGTCTTTGAGGAAACACCAGGACGGTCCTTCTAGAGTTTCCTTCCAAAACCTTAAATCTGCCCCACCCAAGTCCCATCCCTGATTCCTCAGCCCTCACTGGTCGGTTCCCTCCTTTGACCTCTACAAGCTTCTGTTTACTCTGTGGGGAAGGTGAAACTGTCTCTTCCCCTCAACCTCATATTTCAACCTCAGCCCATCAGAAAAAGGCATCTTTTACTAGTTTCTCCCCAAAGGACATTCTACAAAACACCTGACCAGTCTTCCTCAAAACTGTCAAGGTCATCAAAACAACACAAGTCTGAGAAGCTGTCACAAGCAAGAGGTGCCAAAGGAGACATGAGGGCTAAATGTAATGAGGTATCTTGGATGGGATCCTGGATCAGAAAAAGGACAGTAAGCCAAAACTAAGGGAATCTGAATAAAGTGTGGATTTTAGTTAATAATCAAGTATAAATATCAGTTCATTGCATAGGGCAAACATACAATAATAATGTAAGATTTTAATAATAGGGCAAATGGGTGTGGGGTATTCAGGAAGTCTCTCTTACTATCTTTGAGATTTTTCTGTACATCTAAAAGTGTTCTAAAATTAAAAGTTTATTTTTAAAAAGCTAATGGAAAGATCTGGGTCCCAAACCCCACCTCACCCCCTGAACCCATAGTATATATACCCCCCAGGAGAGAACATGTTCAGATACTGTCTCACCCTGCCATGCAGTGCCCCAGCAAGTTCATGTTCCTTAAAGGCAAGGACCAAGTCTTCTCTTTCTCTTACTGCATGGACAGATTTGTAACCCAGAGCCAGGCATGTAGTAGGTGCTTAATAAATACCTGGTGATTGTTTAAAATACCTCACTACCTCAGAAAGCTTGGGAGGTGAGAGGGGATGGTGAATGCTGCCCCATTTTGCATTTAACTATAATATGTATTTTCCACAAAGAAATCAAATGACTCTAATGAGTTAAATGAGGCAGATCACTGCAACTTCACAATTAGCTGACCCGCACAAATAATAAGTCATTCGTAATACTTAATACTTCGTGCAGTGCTCCTAATATGCCAGGTGTTGCTAAACGATCTCACTGAATCCCCAGAACAATTCTAAGTAGTAGGTAGTTATAGTTGTTATAATCCCCAGTTTATAGATGAGGAAACTGGAGCTCAGTAAGATTATAGGTCAAGGTCATATGTTAGTAACTGGTGGAGTTAGACTTTAATCCAGGTAGAGCAGTCTGACTCTGAACTTACCCTAAGCCAATGCGTTCTCCTTGTGTTAACTACCCACCAATCTGTGTTACTTATTTCAACCTGTTTCTCAACAAGGTCTGTGGGTTCCATGTTCTAATGACTTCACATTCTCAATAAGTAGGTCAAAATAAACAAGCATGTCTAAAAGTCTGTCTCCAGACTAACAGAGAGGGGCTGCCCAGAGCTTCCAGAAGAGCAGCTTCTCCGCGGCAGTTGGCCTGTCTTCCATCTGCCACAACACTCTTGGTCTTGGCCCTGGCTCTGCCATCTGGTAGCTGTGCACCACCTCCACACGCCATCCAGCATCCTCAGTTTCCCCCCTCCACGATGAGAGGGTAGGACTAACTGATCTCTGAGGTCCTTTCCAGCTGGAGGTCCTTTCCAGACACAAATGGAGCCCCCGAGGGGCAGCACTGCCTGTGTCAGAACCTGCAGCGGGGGTACATACGGATCGGTGTCTGGGGAGAGGGCCCTGCTCTTGTCTTTTCACCCCAAATAATCCCAGCTTAAATCCTCAAAGGCCCAGTTCCATCATCTCTGAGACTCCAGGGCCCAGATCTCAACCAATGCCTGGAGCTGATTTCAGGTCCCACACAATCACTTGGAGCAGGGGTAGTCCTGGCCTCTAGTATAGGAATTTCCTTGAATACAGCAGATGAGAACGGATGTCTTGAAGGACCTCCCTCCAGGCCCCCTTGTTTGCGCCTCCACCCATTCCTGCCGGTGAGCGCGCTGATTGTCAGCCTACAATTAGAAATACAGGTAGCAGGTGCCAGCCAGAGCAGCACCCAATCCCTTCTCAACAGCCCCTGCAGACACCTGCCCAGAACCTCCTGTAGCTGCAGCTGGTGGTGGCTTCCTCACCAAGGAACAGAGTCAAGGTAACCAGGCTCGCCACCCAGACAGGCCAAGGCCCCTGCTTGCCTTCTGGCTCCATCTAATGCCTCTAGAAGAAGCCCAGGAAGGGATATCCATACCTTGCCCCTCCCAGGTACTCCTGAAATTTCAAAATACCTTTAAAGGAATGTGGCCATGTAATTAGAGCATCAGGCTTGAGTTCCAGAGACCTGGACTCTAGTCCCCGCTTCGGAACTAACAAGCTGTGGGGCTTTAGGCTTGTCAGTCATCTTCGCTGGGACTCAATTTCCTCATAAATGTAATTATTGTTAATCCCACAATTAATTATATAATTAATTGTATTAATACCTGAACCGCTTACCCTATAATGATGATACAAGAATTCAGTTAGAAAATAGACAACAGCCTTTTCTATTTAAGGAGAACTTAACTTCATGCCAGATCCTGAACTAAAGCCTTTTACTTTCATCGAAAACTAAGCATTTTAGGCATAACAAATTACTGCCACCTGAGCTGCTGCAAACAATATCCATTTGTTAATTTTTAGTACCGCAGGTCAGAAGTCCAAACACAGTGTTGCCAGGTGTGCAACACCTGGCACACCTGGCAATTCTGCTCCGGGAATCATAGGTTGAAATCAAGGTGTCAACCAGAATGCATTCCTTTTTGGTGCCTCTGAGGAAAAAAATCCACTGTCAAATAGTTCCTTTCTTGCTGGCTGTCAGCGGCTGTTCTCAGCTCCTAGAGTCTGACTTCATTCCCTGCTAGGTGGCTCCCTCCATCTTTAAGCCACTAGTGGAAAACTTCTCATGCTTGAACCTCTGACCTCTCGTTTCATATCTCTGACCTTCCCACTCTCTGACTTCTAGTTCCAGATTTAAAGGGCTTGTGTGATTAGGTCAACCCACCCCGATCATCTCCCTATCTTAAACTCAACTGATTTGAGACCTTACTAACATTTGCAAAGCCACTGCACAGGCATAGCTAGATTAGTTTTTGAATAATTGGGAAAAGGTACATGTATCCTAGGGGCCAGGAATCTTGAGACTATCTTAGAATTCTTCCTACCACAGAGTTTTTGGCTATTCCAAATAGAGCCGCTATGAAAATTGTATAAACACACAACAACAACAAAACTAAGGATTTTACATACATCCAAACCAGGTCGACCTGCGATAGATTCACTTGCATGTCCTAAGCCTCAGTCATGGACGCATTGAATGGGGCTGAACCCCTTCTCATGCTGCTGAACCAACTGGCAGAAAAGGGGGTTCAAGCACAGGCTGGGGCAATTGACTCGGGGAGGGGACTGATCCAGAGGGAAACTGGGCAGCTGCCCCACAGTGGGGCTAGAGAAATTATGTCTGGAGCACCGGGGACTCGCTAGGTACCTTTGGTACTCTTTCGTCTAATAATCCTGGTTAATGGATTATTAATGGCTAAAGGCAGCCCTAATAGACTTAGATCTCACAGGAATGAAGCCTTGGGACACCCACCAGGAGAACTCCACCCAGAAGGAGCCCACCCTGTCAGCAGCAGGACTTTCTGAACTTCTTTCCTTCTATTTCTGAGGGAGAAATCCACCCACGGCAATGCCACCCAGATGCTCTTTTTTGTTTTGTTTTAAATCGCAGGGACACTGTAATACACAGACTTTGAAGACTGAATCACAGAATCTCCAGGTCGGCAGTCACTTCAGAAATAATTCAGTTCAGTGGTGTCTAGAGCAGTCAAACTCATAGGGACAGAAAGTATTTAGAATGGTGGTTGCCAGGAGCCAGGGGAGGGGGAATGGGTTTTGCAAGATGAAAAGAGTTCCGGAGACTGGTTGCACAACAATGTGGATTAACTTAATGTCTCCGAACTTAAAAAAAAGGCTAAAATGGTAAATTTTATGTTATGTGGGGTTTTTTTAAATTGTGGTAAATTTTTTTTAATTTAAAAAATAATTTACAATTAAAAAAAATTCAGTTCAAACCCTCACCACCACCAGTGTTTAACTCCACTCTACAGCATTCTTTCCAAAAGGTCTTTTCCATCAACACCACTGACACCCCATCTAGGTGTGCTGTGAACTGGGTACACTGGGAGGGAGCCCTGGGGGAGGGGGAGACTGGGCAGGAAGCAGTGGGAAACAGGATATGGTTCTTGCCCTCTGTAACTGTGTGCTGGGGAAACAGTAGAGGCTCACTTTTTTTTTTTTTTTTTTTTTTTGTCATGTGTTTGTCAGGGTTTTTTTTTAACATCTTTATTGGAGCATAATTGCTTTACAATGGTGTGTTAGTTTCTGCTGTATAACAAAGTGAATCAGCTATACATATACATATATCCCCATATCTCCTCCCTCTTGCGTCTCCCTCCCACCCTCCCTATCCCACCCCTCTAGGTGGTCACAAAGCACCGAGCTGATCTCCCTGTGCTATGCGGCTGCTTCCCACTAGCTACCTATTTTACATTTGATAGTTTATATAAGTCCATGCCACTCTCTCACTTCGTCCCAGCTTACCCTTCCCCCTCCCCAGAGGCTCACATTTTAAACACACTCGCATAGACTCTGGGCCAGTCCTTGCCCCTCCCCTGCTCTGTCCTCTGTAACAGAAGACCTTGGAGGAGCCTTTTCCAGGCTCCTGTGTCAGCTGGCTTCCTGCTGGGTTAGCCCAATGGGAAGCATTAGTAGGAGACTGGAGGGCAGGAGGAAGGGAGAAGCCAGAGTATCTTCCCTTCCTTCTCTATCGGAGAAAGTGTCTATGGCAACAGATGCTTTCCTAACTGGCTCCTGCTCCCATCAGAAACCCCTGCCCCATGGCTCCAGTTTCTACCAGGTGATAACCCTGCCTCCTCTCCAGGGCTCTGGTAATACCACCTCTTCCCCTTGACCCTCCAGCCTAGCGGGGACAACTACATCCTGTGGTGCTAATCTCTGGGCTGCCCCATCATCCCTTTTAGTCTGAGGCTTTTCCATCACGTTGCACTAAATGTCCAGCATTGTAAAAACTCACAGCGTCTGTTTTCCTGGTTGGACCCTATCTCCTGAACACCAGCTTCTCTGGTTATGTCAGCATCTCAGGCCTGGAAGGCAAAGCATCTTTGGTCCATTGCTCTTTGTGCAGTTAATCAATGGGCCTGTGCTCCAGAGGAGGAACCTACAGACCCCAAGTGGCTAAGGAAGGAGCTCAAGGGTCTTGTGGTCCCGGGGACTTGAACTGCCAATTCAGAGCTCCCCACCTGTGGCTCAGGCTCTCCACTGCTGTGGGACCTACCCATCCCCTGCAATGGCCAGATGTGCTCAGGGACCACTGAGAGCTGGGAGAACCTGCCCAGGACCTGAGAGCAGTGGTGCCCTTGGTGGAAGAGGGGTCTGGAGCAGTTCAGGAAGCCAACCACCCCTCCCCACTCCCCCCAGTGGAGACATGTAAACCCTCATCAGGTGTCTAGGGGTTCTGCAGAGCAGCATTGGGGGGCAGGGGTCATTCCCTTCTAATCAAGAGTGATCTTGTTCATAGACCTGCATTGTCCACAATGGTGGCCAATAGCCACATATGGCTTTTTCTCATTTAAATTAATAAAAATTAAATAAAATTTAAAATGGTTCTTCATTTGCACAAGGCCTATATTTCAAGTGCTCACCTTGTGGCCAGTGGCTGCCATATTGGACAGCACAGATGTAGAGTTTCCATCTATGGGGTAGCACTATTGGTAGACAAAACTGTCTTTGTCAACAGAGAAAGAAATGGAACCTGCACAATACAAATTAACCAATTACATGTTAACAACCAAACACTCTCCCAGCTATGTGTTTGACCAAGGATGATGGCACTTTTGTGCAGAAATGGCTTTTAGCTAGACTAGCTGAGGGTTCAGGCAGAGTGGAAGAGGCAGAGAGATTATTTTCTAACGCCTCTTCTAAAGATGCACGCAATCAGAGTTGATGGGATTCATTACGTACGCAAACCCACCAGAGCAAGGAGGTTTTAGAAATGAAAGAAAGATATTTACTTAAATGGGAAAGAAAAGAAACAACATGTTTACTCTTTACTTGGTTCTTTTAAAAGAAAAGAAACAAAAGAGCAGCAGCCAAATCGTATTCAACTACAGCACAAGCTTAGCAGGCCAGGACTCTGAAGGCAATGTTGGCAGAGAGTGAAGGAAATATGATATTTAACCTGTCTGCTCTGACAAGAAAATTAAAGACAATTGAGCATGGCATTAAGCCTGGAGAAACAGGGATGGTTCTTTTGCATTATACCTTCTCTCGCTGCAGCTCCGAGCTAGAAGGAAACAGATCTATTTCCAGCTCATTCAAAATCTACATTCTGGGTGGAATAGGGAGTGTGGGAGGGAGATGCAAGAGGGAGGGGATATGCGGATATATGTATACGTATAGCTGATACACTTTCTTATACAGCAGAAACTAACACAACATTGTAAAGCAATTATACTCCAATAAAGACGTTAAAAATATATATATATATAATATTAAGGAGAAGACGCTGTAAAATAATTTTCTATATCGCATTAATAAATAGATGTCTCTAAAATAAATTATTACCACTTTGGCTACCAAAAAAAAAAAAAAAAATCTACATTCTAACTGGGGTGGGAATGGAGGGATGTATCCA